>NW_024043266.1:0-32819 GCF_014851395.1 Micropterus salmoides | reverse complement strand
TATGTGCTTATATTCTTTAGTACTGTCATGTCTTTCTCACACAAACACACGCCAGAACTGTATGTTGCTGTATAGTTCACTTGTTATTTTTAACATCTGAGACAACAAATTATTAATGTCTGAGTGCGTAAGCACATCTCTATCTCTCATAATAGTATTACAATTTAAAATAAACATAGCTCTCATCACTTTCGCTTTTGCCAACATATAGACATAATCTGTTGGATGCAATGTACATGTTTATGCCTCTAACTGCTACCTCTGAAAAATATTCTTTTGCATACATACAGCATATACAGTGCCTTCCTTGTGTTCAACTTAAGGGATAATTGTAAGGAATGTAGCTTAAATCTTTCACCTTCTGTTTTATACAGGTGTGACTGGGCCTCACAACTCCTGTTTCATGTCACCACCACATTGACCCCACTTAGCTTATCAACATATTGGTGGAAAAACATGTTTCCAAAACAAAGCCTACTGCCAACACATGAGGGGCAGTGTTTTACCGTGTGTGTGTGTTACATATGTATTTCTTGCACTTGCATGTATAATGTGTCTTTCTGTCCTTCTTGGGTCCTAATACTGAGTTGAATATTTAGTTCAGGAATTTTTCTCACATCTCACACATCTCAAATTCAAATTTCAGCTTTATTGGCATGAATGTAACAACAATATTGCCAAAGCTATATAAATGACATAAGAACAATTAATTTCATACATTTCATTAAATAAATAAATCAGTAAAAGTTGTGTTTGTGTGCGTTAATAAAATAAAAAATAATAAAAAATGTATATTAAAAATAAAAGTAAATAAATAAAGCAGTAAGCTTGTGTGTGTATTAAAATAATAAATAATTAATAAGTTAAAAAGAAAACTAAAAAAAATCTGTATCAAATGTGAAATTTAAAACAAAACTACTAAAATATCAAACAATCAAAATAATAATAATTAAAAAAATTTTAAATCAGTCAGAGTTTCCTTCTCTCTCTCTCCCCCTCTCACACACACACACACACACACACACACACACACACAATATTGGTCAAGGTAAGAAAGTCAAACATCTAACATGCCACAGCATCTCACACTTCAGGTTCTGCAGATGGTTGTTCTGTGGCACCAGCATCCTCTTCCAGAATCCTTCTCACGATGGCTGCAGAAGCTGGGCTTCTTAGGATATGCTGTCTTCCTTTGTTGTTTGTATCCAGATGACAAAAGCATTTTAAGCTGAGAAGCCCAAGATGTTGAAAAATATCACAAGTGGCCAGCGTAGGGTTCTTCTTTTGCAGCTGTTGCCAGTCACCAGCTCGTCCATGTTGTCCACTCCTCCTTGTGTGGCATTATAATCTGTGATTTGTTTCTTATTTTTGAGGAGTCCACATTATTGCTTGTTTTTGGCATGTAGCACACCAAGGACGAGTCGGCTGAGAACACAAACTTGGCAGAATTGACAGGCCTGTTCTTTTTAGTGAACAGCTGAGGTGGGAGCTCAGGCTTGTTCTTCTATACTGTCCCTACCATTGCCAGCTTCCTCTTTAGGAGCTCCTGTCCCAGCTTAAGTTAAAAAGTTATCCCATGTGATGATGTGTCCACTGAGTCCCTATGTCATGTCCAGGACAACTCTCATTCTTGGTTCTTCTCAGGGGCTCCTCCATCTGGATTCCCTGTATGCACTTGCAAGTTCTATGCATATAATGATGCAGCATCAGAGGCAGCACAAATCTTTATTGCTCATTTTGTGGGTTTAGATCAGGGGTATTCAATTAAAATTCAAAGAGGTCCAGTAAGAGAAAATTTCCTGAAGCAAAGGTCCGGAACACCATTTAGTCTAACCTGCATTATCATTCAGTTAGTATGTTTTTAGTCACTGTCAACTGACAGTCAAATCAAATAATATTTCAACAATAAAAACTCAGTTTTCACATCAAACTGGAGAGATAATAAATAATAACTAGGCCACTCTAATAATAAATTCTAAATTTAAGTAAACTTTCAGAAATGAAATAAAAAGTTTAGCTTGAAAAGACTGAAGTGTATTCTCGACCAACACTCAACACATCTTAACAAATGAACAGCTGTAATGCCTCCTCTTCTCTTTCATTCCCACTTCCTACTTTCTCTTGTTCAGTGAGAAACATGAGCTCTGGCTAGGACTGGATATATATGAGATTTTGAACTGCCCGTGGGAAGAATGTACATGTAAGAATCTGTACATTCTTGGTTAAAAGCCATGTGAAATCTCTTTTCTCTTTCGTCTCCTCTCTCCCTGTGTGTATCTCACTGGCGGACTCACAGTGCTTTTTGGAATGCACAGATTTGATTGGCTGCGCAGCATCACATCAGACGATTGGAACACATGCAATTGGTCTGTGAGTTTCCTGTACCGCTAAACCAGTACAGTAAATGCTAGAAAAGCTGCGTGGGTTAAAATAGAAACGCTCCGTCACGAGATGGTAACTCTCAATAATAAATCGTCTGTAGGTCTGGGTCCAGGGAGGACGACGGCTGGGTCCGGATCCGCACCGTGGTCCGCCAATTAGTGACCTCTGGATTAGATTGTATGTAGTGCCTGAAGGGGCAGCGGCCCTTAAAATGGCATCGGCTGTTCATCAACAGCATCATTAGGGCCAAGGTTGTAAAACAGAGGGAGGATTAATGTGAAACTTTTCCTGGGACATTGTGACACAGAAAAGTTCTCTGCAAATTTCTGCATCCCACTTCTGTGGATTCCCCTTTGGATCTGAAAACTTTGGGCCTTGTTGTATGAAGTTTTAAAGCCAAAGTTTATGAGGAATGACACAGCAGCTGCCGGTGTTTGTTGTCCTCTCTCAGTGTGGCTGTGCGCAGATGATACGTAGCTTGTGTTATGTAGGTAGGTTGTAGGTAACGCAAGGAGGGGAATAACAGCAAGCTCAACAGACGTTTCCTAAAAATAAACATTGTTCAAGAGTCCCGCACCGCATGTCCGAGCCAAGTCTGAAGTCTTTTGAGGACGAGTCTCAAGTCAAGTCTGAAGTCACTGTGTGTGCAACTAAAGTGCGACTCGAGTCGAGCGAAACTTGAGTCCCCATCTCTGCTCTGCATCACTAGATGTTACAGCTAATGTTCTACATTGTTCTCCCCTCGCTATTTGAACTGAGCACAGCTAAGCAGACAGATAAACTCCTAGAGTCCTATGTGACAGGTGTATTTTCTTCTTTATTGAGACGTTCCCTTCAAATATCTACAGAGTGAAAGTTAAAGAAAATAACAAAACATAGTTTTCAGGTGCTAAAAAAGGCTCTGGTATGCTACACATTAATGCCATGTTCTGTGTGGACACATTTGCATACATTACTAATACATGCAAAGGAGAATTGCAAACATTTGGCATATAGATAGCAACAAGATGAAACGCTAAGAAATATGTTTGAATAAACAAATTCATTACCATAATCACTACGTAAGAAGTAAACAAATGCAAATTCTAAAGCTACATATAGCAGAGCTGAGTACATGCTACTAGCATGACTTTAACATGAACTGCTATCTGGTAAAACACTTGCAATGCCAAAATAGTCATCGATTATCCCTTTAAGGACATTTTAATCACTAAAAATACTCACAGGCAATGCTTTCCATCAAGCAACAAAGAAGGATGGATGCAGATTCAAAATAATGATCCAACCTCTGTCTCTGTTGGCCATAACTAAACATGTGAGACTTACTTCCTGTTTCCTGGCTGACCTACAACCTTACTATTGGCTAATGCAACACGACATGAATGCAAACAGCAACAGCCCCACCTGCTGGAATGAATTAATCTTGACCAGCACATACATGTTACCTGCTATTTTGGAAAGGAATGTAGCAAACATATGAAATTCACCCAGCGGATTTTTTTTTTTTTTAGAAAGGTCAAACTTAGGGGAGATTGTAACAGAGGTTAGCTCTGGTTAGCTCACGGGAGACTCTCGTTTTTCATTGTCCTCTCATGGGTCACATTTCTCTTGAATTATGACAAATGTTCACAACTTTCTATTCTTTTCTTTACGGTTTCTTGCACTGGACAACACAACTGCCGCACAACTCACTCCCTCTTTCTCTCCCCACTGTGTCGACTCGGACAAATAGCATGCACATAACTCAGAAGAGAGCTCGCGGCCCCGTGGATTTCAGGTGTAAGAAAGGGAATTTGTCAGTAGATGATAGCAAGGTAGAGGAGAGGAGTGCCACATGTCTAATAATGGCTTTTGTGAGGCTTTTTTGTTCACCGCGGCACCGTCTACAGCAGGACTGTGACAACAGATGCTCTAGAGTTGCATCAATTCCGACCTGAGTGTCCAGACTGAGGTCGCATTTAAAAAGATCTGATCTGTATTGGATTTTGACCACACATGGAAGTGGCCAAATTCCGAACTGGAAAAGATCAGATTCCATGCGACTTGGCCTGTTCACATTGTTATAAAAAGATCAGATCTGAGTCACATATGAGCAAAAAATCGGAATTGGGTCACATTGGCCTGCAGTCTGAACGTAGCCAATGTTGCAAACTTGTCGTGAATAGTAGTGTCACAGTCTACAGTTCTGTCTGTTTCTTGTTTTATTTGTAAGTGTCTGTTGTTTGGGTATAGCTTTGTTGTGTTTCTTGTCATGTCCTGATTATCCCTATTGTGTCTCACCTGTTCGTGCACCCTCCCTGCTTGTGTATGTATCTGTATATATTGTCCTCTATTCAGTCTTCACCACAATGTTGTTTGTCATGCATGTTGTTGCAAGTGTCGTTATGGTCATTACTGTTTGTTTCTTATCTTCTTATCCTTATCTTTTCGATTACTTTGTGGAACACCTTGTTTTGTTTGGATGGATTAAATTTGGATGGTTGGATATCTGTGGACTTATTTTTGTTTAACTTTTCTTCTATTTTGGGGTTGCTTGGTTTTGGAAAACCCTGTTAATTGGACATTGCATATGTAAGTTCACTTTTTGGTTTTTGGTTTAATAAATTTGGAGGGCATCCTGAATAACCCTTGTCCTGCCAGAGTACACTGCACCCATTGTGACAAATAGCAGAGACAGATGTTACGTCCCAAGGTCTAGGGGTGTCCTGGATGTAACATAAATGCGTGGCCTCCCACTCTTCCCATTCCCAAACAAGGCCAGCACACAATAAATACAATTTAGCAGTTTTTATTATACATCGGAGATGAGCAGTGCCCAAAACAACAACCAAAACACTAAGAAAACCTAAATCTTTCCTAAACCCAAAACCAAATGGTAATGGTGGAAAAGACAAAGCTCTAAAACTAGGCTTCTAAGTCCAAAAACAGGAGAAAACGGTGCAAACAAAAAAAAAGGGCTTCTCACTCCTACTCACTGCTAGTAGCTGACACAATATAGCTACGACAAAGGAAATTGCTTCATAGCAACAAAAATGGCAAAGCTAACAAAACCAGGTTGTCATAAGACAATCAGAAGGACTACGATAAACTACTTACAATCTAAGTAGTCACAACCGTTCACTATGTACAATAAACACAGACATAACACACAGTCCTCAGGCAGGTTGGGAATGGCAGAGAGAGGGGGAGAGTTCCTGTCAGTGGGGCTTAAGGTGGTTGCTGTCATCCAGGTGCCCAATCAAGAGGCTCCAATCAGCTCAACCGGACCAATCCAGTGTGTCCACCTGTTCTCCAGTACCTGCATACACTCACACACACACTCTAATGGAGGAGAACAGCTGAGAGTGCCGGGAGAGATAAACAAACAACAAAATATGACCCCAGGGTCATAACACAGAGCAGAAACAAAAAAACTCACACACATACAGACACAAACACACACACTAACAGTAGGCCATGTACAAGGGAGACAGAGTGAAGGGACCAGCACCTCCACACTTTATATTACCCATGGGTCTAGTAGACCCAAACACCATATGTGTAATATCAATGTGTACTGGGGGTGTACAGTGTGAAGTCATTGAAAATGTGTTTATATGTTCTTCACAGAAAATGAGCCAAGGCCAAGGAGTCTGAGGTTGGAATAATAATAAATCGCATCATTTTTCTTTTGCAGACATTGAAAACAGGTCCCAAAGACCGCACAAGGCTTAAATTTGCAGATGCTGTTCCCTGTTCTTCTAGTTAAACTCAAAGGTGCTTTATTGATCTTGATTATTAGATCGAGTATTAGATCGAGTATTAGATCGAGTATGGAAGCAAATTATATTCGGACACACAGAATGCCATCTCTTTTTGATGAGACAGACAGAGGTGATCAGGTGCAGATTAAGTGGAGAATCAGTGATTAGGACAGATTTGAACATGTCAGACAGGGAGTGCCAAGACTTCCCTGATACTACAGTGTTCAAACCTGCCCATGCTGAAGGTGTGTGTGTGTGTGTGCAAATGAACTGTATATGCACACACATATACATTCATATATATATATATTTTCCAAGTATGTATTTCTGCAGACAAGGAACCTCCTATTTGATAATACCTAAGTCACAGACACTTCCAGAGGCAAAGTATTTGTCTTGATTAGGATGGTCACTAATGTCCTCACAAAAGGGGCTGAATATGGCGAGGCTTTTTTTTTTCACTTCTAACCTTCCATACAGCATGTTAGCATGCTAATATTAGTTAGTTAGCACAAAACACAAAGTACAGCTGTGGCTATTGAAGATGTCATTAGTTTTGCATATATTTAGCTATAAAGTATTGAATTTTGACCTGGAGGTTGCACTAAATAAAAGGGCAGGGAATAACCATAGTGATCACAGTTTATCCTGAGGAAGATATGAAGGTGGTGATGAAATTCCACTGAAATCCATCAGTTTCACTCAAAACCACATATCAGCCTCATGATAGCTCTAAATAAAAAGCCAGGGATCACTAAAGTCATTAGGTCTCATCATCGGGGAACCATGAATGTCGGTCCAAACTTTTGTGCCAATCCATTAGATATTTTACAGAATTAGTTGAAACCTTTACCTGCTAGTGTGAAAAGTCAGGGAAATCACCAAATTCAGTAGGCTTTATCTTCTGGGGACCAGGAATGTCTGTGCAAAATTTAATGGCAATCCATTCAGTGTTGTTAAGATATTTCAGTCTGGACTAAAGTGATGGAGCAACTGACTGACAGACAAAACAACATTCCCACCCTACTAGAACGGCTAAAAGTCAAAGCTGACTATTAGTATGAGTCAGGACTCGCTTAATGTTACATTTCCTACAGATCATACTAGTGTTTAGCCACTAAATGTTGCAAATCAATAAGACATGGTTAACAGATCACCAGAATTCTTATCAATTGTTTCATTAACTTAGACTTTAGCTATATTTGAATCTATCATTGTGACATTATGATCACTGCAAAATAAGTCTTACCGCACAGATTATTAGATACAAGACGTGTGGAATAATGTTTGTGATCTCTAAACCATGTGGCAGGCATGTCTCAGATTAATTTGTCATTGCATGTTTTCACCATAATGGATTTACATTATGTTTTTTTCACTGTATTACTGAAATGTCGCATGTAAAATGATCTACAGAATGTAATGTGTGTGCTAGAATGAGACAATTTATGTCATTGTGTGATGAGGTGTACGAAACAATCCCCCCTTCATCACCAGCACCTGAACATGATGACATAATATTTGACCATGTTACCTGCACCAGATGTCTTATGAACAGCATTCCTTTTTGTATGAGGCAGTCACTGCTGGTATTTTGCCACCTCTCTTTACCACTGACATGATCACACCTTCTGGCTGGATGTGTATGTGTGTGTGTGTGTGTGTTTGTTTGTGAGGGAAATGAGAATTCTGTCTGATGTAGCGAGAAGTTATTCATCTTACGTGATGTGCACAATATAGTGATACTTACACCAGACATCTGGAGGACTGCACTTTTATTGGGGTTATGACATAAAGAGTATGCTCTTACATGGATCACCAAACAATGTGTATGTGCATGAGTGTGTGTGTGTGTGTGTGTGTCCTTGCAGGTACTTGCATTTATTCTCTGGTGTTTGTGTAATCCCATTCATGTACGCGCGTGCCAGTGTGTAGAGAACAAAGAGATCAGACACAGAGAGGGAGCATTTAAGAGTTCGCCTACCTCCCAGTGTCACAGCAATAGCCTTCATCTCACCCAGAGAAACCACAACAGAGGATTGGGGGGATACCTCACTGCCACATGACTGATAGCGCCTGCCTAAAGGGGAATTCCACCCTTAAACAGATTTTACGCACAGGTGGGACATAAGGCAGACACCTACTCTTTCTAGTAGTCTTTGTGCAGCTGGCAACCAAACTGAATTCTGTTTTACATAAAAAAGCCATTGTGAAGGGGCAACTGATGTTTGACGATTTGACTCCAGGTACTTCATCACTTCATCTCAGCTAGTCTAAATAATTGTAATACAATTAAAGTTTTAACTGTTGGGTGGAGAGAATAAGCTTTTTAGACATTAACAGTAACACAAACCCAAATGAGCTGCTTTTAATTATGGGTATTTGGCCTGTTACAAAGTTTACACAAGACTCTGCTTTACTAAAGTCATCAAAGGAAAATGAGTGAGAAAGATTCTTGTGGATGCCTCTTTATAGTGATTTTACTTGCACTAAGCCATATTATCTCAATATTTAGCACTAAACCAAAATAAGATTATTTTTGTGTAGAAAGGCTCAAACATCAAATGAGCCACTAAGTATGTTTCCTATTCACTGACAGTAATAATTTGTTTGCAGTTACTGTATTTTATCAACAATAAAGGCAGATTTGACCCTTGACTGAATTACATTTTTGTTGAGACATATAATACATAATATTGCTTTGTCTGAGATAAAGATGTGAAGTAAAGGGTGGATTTTTCTTTTACACCTAAACTGATTTTGTTTTATGCTGGCATAATGACATTATGACATTATAACTAATTCAGGGGACCTTTAGTCATTACTTAAATATATATATATATTGTTGTGAAATAAAAAAAAGTTCTGAGATACTGTTTTTACTTGTATTTGTTATTTTATTGAGCTTAGACGACACACAAATTATGCCTATTGATTCAATATACTATCGTGACTTGTCAGAGTTTAACATTTTCAGTTAATCAAAAAATCATTTAATTTTAAGTTCTGTTAACATAAAATACAATTTTTGACGTTTAAATGGCCCACAGTTTCCCTCTCTTGCATGTTCATGGCAGACGAGTGACCACAGGGCCATAGCTGAAACTCACTGAAGTGTAATGTGTTGAATGGTAAGTCATTTTATGCTTAATTACACATATTTGCATTCGCTCAGGATTCTGTAAGTGATAACCTACTGTAACCGAATACCAAAATCTGGAAGTCCTGGAATTTGAGCAGTGTTGATAGTCTGTGTGCCGAGGTAAAGTTAACTAGTAGCTGTAGACTGTCATTGATTGAGTAGGCTTAAATGCGGGAGTAATAGGTGGCCAGGCAGCCAGGGAAAACATCTTGGCAAGATATGATTAGACTATGATTCAGATTCACGATACTCAAAACATTGCTTTGAATTAATGTAATTCAGCAGTCTTAACTTAAAAATTCTAGTGGAAAACGTTAACATATTTTTTTGTTGACGCAATGTTTTATTTTTTAGAGTGTAGACATATATAGCTAAAAATCTAACTTCAGAGGTTGAGATATTCAATTGTTGGAACTTTCATATCCCAATATTGGTTAAGCTGTTGGCAAAAAGAAAAAAAGAGAAAAGTAACCATAGATTTTGTTTTGTTTTGTTTTTCCAGTTGCAACACAGTTATTGTTACCAACAATTCTATGGTTAAGTTTCAGTAATTAAAGTTACTTGGGTTATGTTAAGAGGAGCGCACTAGTAGCCAAATTACAGTTACAGTGCATGCCACATAACCATAATGTCATACCCATCTCTCTTCCATTTGTCTGCCTCCTCACTATCAATTGTCCAATAAAGGCAAAAATGCCAAATACCTTGAACCTGTCAAGATTAGCAAAACATCATCGTTATGGTCAGAGTTGGGGAGTAACGGATTATAACTAAAGGATACAAAAAACAGTAACTGTATTCCATTACAGTACAGAAAATAAAGACGTAATCAGATCAGTTCTTCAGTTCTTATGTCCATCAAGAAGCTCTGTGTAAATCATCCCGGTACCGTATTCCCTGTGGGTCTTTGAGGCTGTGTACGGTCCTGTTCATACCGTGTTCACTGGGAGGATGATGAGCAAGGTTTTGTTGGCCGCCCAATCAGGCGCTGCACCCTCCGTCATTCCACCCGCCCCTGTCCCGAAAACTTCCAGTGCTTGAGTAAAGGTGTAAATACCTTTCTACAGTCTATGGTAAACACCAAGACTCCGAGGCTCCGAGCTGCCAGTACAGGCAGAGTAAACTAATTTGACCAGTGGTTGCACAGCTAACTGAGTTAATAACTGCAGCCAGTTAAATCTAGTTCACACTACAAGATTTTTAGCCCGATTTGATTTATAATTGGTAGGTTTATAATAACAAACAACAGCTGTTTTATGTGTAGGTTCATGTCATTTCCCGTTTCACATTTCTTGACAAAATGTGGTTTGGAGACCAGCGTTGGGTGACACAGCCGCTGTCAGCTCGCGTAGTGTGTGACCCCCTGTCACCGATCAGGCATGTAGTGTGAACGCCACAACGACCTCAAGACTACCGTCACGAGACGGCATGTTGTGTAGTATGAACTGCACGGCCATCACCCAGCGCTGAAAGTCGTGTATTCTGCACAAGGCATTAGCTCATAACTAACTTCAGCAACAAGTAAAGCCATCTGTCCCTCAGGAATCACAGAGCTGAGGCAGCGCTGCAGGGGACATCAGAGGGAAAACTAGAAAATATTTTCTCCATATTTCTAATAGGTCTCCATCAAATATGATCCAGTTTCACCAAAATCAGTGAAAAAAGTTGTTTTTGTACAGTAACCATTGAGGCCCAGCCCCAGAAATGTTGTGCTTCAGCAGCTTCATATTAAGAATCTTTTCATTTGATGCTAAATTAATAGGCTACAGCAAGTGCAGAATGAGTCCTAAGCATTTTAAAATGGTTTTCCAAATGATAAACTCTTAAATTTCATCTACAAAACAACATTTTAACATTTTTGTATTTGATGGGCCAGATAGTGGTGACAGTGCCATAGTGGTGACGTAGCATATCATATATAAACATTTAAACATGGATTTTGGGAATGGGAGATTTGGTTATTCTATGAATCTCTAAAAAATACACTAAGCAGACAACGCATCATTGATACTCCCGTCTTCATTTGCCTATTTGGCATTGAAGTAATCTAAAAGTAACTAAAAGTAATCAGATTACATTACCTTTATTTTGTGGTACTTGGCTTACGTAACTGATTACATTTTTAAAAAAGTAATTAGTAATTGTACTGGATTACATATTTAAAGTAGGTTTTTGAATGTTTGTGAATTTCTTAGAACTTTGTGTAATGGACAGCGATTTCATTGGCTGCAAGAGGCCTGTCAGGAAAACACAGGTTGTCGAAAAAGTTTTAACAAATGATCAATATTGTCGTTTTTCTGGTGAGGACAATTTTCAAGTGACACTTAAAAACCAATGCTGGACTATTGTGGCTGTGTGAACAGTAATGACACACCTAGTGCAGAGTGCAGGACATGACAGTCAAAAAAAAAGAAGACAAAGAGAATGAAATGTCCAATCATAGTTTATCTACTGTGTATAGACTTGTCAGGTGTCTTAAGCTTTGGAATTCCCAATATGTTAAAGTGGACAAACTGCATTTGTCTCTTAACGTTAGCATATCCAGATAACTAGCTTAATACCTACAGAAGTAACCTAGCGTTACTTCCTAGGCCAAGAGGGAAGCAAGCGAAGCAAAACATTAACTAGCACTCTTACAATATTGTATGGCGTTGCAGGTCATTCCGGAAAAATATTATAATTAATCGTTTAGGGAAACAGTAGCAGCTTTGTACTGCTCTGTATTGGATTTGGGGAATTTTAAGCCAGTAATAAAAGGTAAACTTGCTTAGCTTTATCCTGCAATACAATGCAATGCTGCTCATTTATTGGTTTGTACATGGTTCATCAACCCTTTTTGTTCATTATTAAATAGGGCTCAGCTAGCATGCATATTTCACAACCTTTTCCAGGTTGAAATTTTCAAATGGGTAAGCCGTAACTTTAAAATGTTGAGATGAAGATTTCAACCAAGTCACTGAATTAACATATAAATATCTAGCTTGCTACAACTAATAAAATCTTCTCCCAACAGTGCTCATTTCAGCCTGCAAATTTGACAAATTGAGAAATCTGCTTTTGTCTACTTCTGTTTGAAATCAAAGACTCGAAAATTACGATGAATTTTGAGTGGTACATTTTTCCAATACTATCACTGCATACATGCAGTGCTAGAATGCAAAGCTTGGCAGGTGTTTGTGAACGGTAGGTTCCCAACATTTCACCACTATCCATCCATCCGTTCAATCATCCGTCCAACTAACCACTCACTAAGGGCATCCAGTGCAGCGCAAGCCTCTAATCTGTGGGCCTGAGCAGCTGCTGCCTTGTGGCTGACAGGCAGCAGGGCTCTTATTATTGTACACACATGCATGCACTCACACACATGCAAGCACACACACGTGCACATACACTCCAAAGTCCTCTAATGTGGTAGGCCAGCTGCCAGTGGCGTGCCTTCCCCTCGCCAGTGTGACCTAAACACTGCTGTTGCAGCTCCTGGTGCCACTGCTAAACTCAGGGGACTTTCCAGTAGACAGAGCAGTGGGATCAAAAGATGGGAGGTAAAGGCAGTGGGGAGAGAGTGCAAGGTGGCTTATAGACAAATAAAGAGAGAAAGAGGAGAAAAAAAAGTAGTAGTAATAGTAGTAATACCTTTAGTAGACAAGGGGGGAAAGTAGTGCAGATGAGGAGAAGAAGAGGTTGAAGGAAAAATGCACAAGTCAGAGTCAGAGAACTGGGTTCAAGTCCATTGTGACACACCAATGTGTACCCGAGCAAGAAACTTAACCCTTAGTTGCTCCAGAGGCGTGCGACCTCTGACATATATAGCAAATGTAAGTCACTTTGGATAAAAGCGTCAGCTAAATTAATGATTATGATTATTATTATTATCGTACTACATTAAATTCACCAGTTACCAGAGAGTTACTGAGCCAAATAATGTCAAATTCAAGAGAATAACTTAATATTAAACACATCAGTTATAATATATAATTACTTTATTGTCTCCTTGGGGAAATACATTTTTTCACTCTCTTGGTACTTTTACACAAAGGTCTGAACACACACAAAAACCTATACACATGCTAATTGATGTGCAAAGATGCTAGAGTGATGGGTCGCCACAACACAGCACCCCAAGTGATTAGGGATTAGCTCAAGAGAACCTTGGCAGTGCCTTAGAGGTGAGGTGGCACCTCTCCAGCTACCTGTCCGCTTCTGTATCTGCACTGGACTCAAACTGGCCACCCTTCTGTCACCAAGACAAGTCCTTATGGACTGAACTACTGCAGCCACAATAACTGCTGTTATTTCAGTAGACTGTTACTAAAACAGTCTACAGGGTTTAATATGTTGAAAATCTTGCAGAGCAAAAACTGTTAAAATATGTTTTTTTTTTACTATTTTCAGATGTAATGACATCAGCACACCAACATGGGACCAAGTCTTTCTGAACACTGCGCCACTGGGGGTAAGTGTTATTTTCTTCTCTCAAGAGAAGCTGATCTGGGCTGTTGTCATAACTTGCTCATATTTATGGAGGCTTTCATGATGGTGTACCCCATATTGTAAATCAGTCTTACATCTTCTACGCCAGTGGTTTTCAATCATGAACAGTTGCCACATAGAAATATGCAATACAAAGCAAAGGACTTTGACGCTCCAGATTCCAGATGTTTTGGAGATTCAGCCTCTCTTCTTGTCCCTTTCTCTCTCTCCCTTGCTTGCATGTTATTCTTGTCTCTCTCTCCCTCTGTGTGTTTGTTTATTTTGTCCTATCTGTGTGAATGATGTACTTGAGTTTTTCCTCTTGTGTGTTTGTATAGTCTGGTCTCTTCCAGGTCTACATGGTGTGGAGAGGATGGGCTCCACGGATTTGTTGTTCACAATATAATCATGGAAAAAATTGGGTGCGTAAATGGTGAGTTCGCTGGGTCCTTTCTGATTTTAATTTGTCTGAGACGCAGGACACATAACTATCAACATTACTGCAGCTTCCACCACGCCAGTAGCAATGACAACACTAACACAGAAACACTACTTGGGGGACTTGTTCCAGGGACAGTGCAATGTCACACCCACCTATTGGCTGTGTGGACAGAAGCTGGATTTGTGGTGTGTTCAAGAATTATAAATTATATTTGTTTCATGAACATAAAACTGTGTGAAACTGTGTAGAACAGATTTCCCCCTATTTAAAAAACATTGAATAGATTTTTTAAATCTGAGCAGGACTGCCATTCCATTCCTACTCTTTCAGCGGACTAACAATAACAACAACAAAATTTCCCATAGAAGAGTGCGTTCATCTTTCCAGGGAGTCCCTTTAGTATTCAACGTTTCCTTAATTTTTCTTGGGCCACTGCATTAAGTGCCAATCTCAGATTAAAGTTGAATTTATCTTCACTATTTTGTGAATGCCAAAAGCTAGAAGCTAGCCCATATCCTTGCTTTCCTTCACTGACTGAGTAAAAATAACTCTACTCAAGAGGACATTTCATTAATACATTCAGCTGCACCATCAGTTCTGGGTTTGTCTGACACTGACTGCGGGCCTACAGGGACAGCAATTTCATTTCCTCTGTGGCATTTGGCAGTTTATCTCTTTTTGCTTTCTTGGACCTACATTTCGGTACAACAGTTAAAATGTAGTCTCAATTCGACAATTTGCGCAGCAGGCAGAAGTGCAGTTCTGAGGAAGCCTGGAGGGAGTTGAGAGTCCATTTCCACAGGGGAGCATTGGTGAATGCCACTGTGGAGGAGAAGGTAGTGATTGACAGGCTTGTGTCCCGTAATCTGTGTTTGGTCAAGACATGTGACTGAACATTAGTAAATATTGTTTAAATAAGCAATCTGCAATTTCTCCTACAATTTACGTGACGTGCCAAGCAATGCTTAGTGTTACTGTAATCCTGGAAGGCAGGGACATAGAAAAAAGGGATCTTAGAAAGTACAACTAAGATCTTCTCCTGTACAGACGTTAAGCCACTGCAGGTGGACTAATACTAAACTTCCTCTCCACCATTACCTCACCTTTTCTTTGTCTGTTTTTCTGCAAATAACTACAGAGTTTCCTGTTGAATCTCCACCTTAAGTGAATAAAGTAAAAACAAAAAACTTTTGCTGGTCAGTCCCACATCTAATGGAAGTCCACAATACATCATGAGGCAGTTTGCTTGTGTCCTATAGAAACATTAATAGGGGTGAACTCTGTGTCACTTTCAGTGCTTCTTTACCTAAATGAAAGAAGGTTGTCGTATGCTGTACAGATTGTAAAGCCCATTGAGGCAAATTTGGTTTGTGATAACTGATTTTAAGAATATGTGTGAACTATGTATTTCATGTCTGTTATTTATTTTTCTGCACCACACTTTGTGCCAGCTTTGTTGTTGTTGTTTTAAAGTGCTCTGTAAATACATTTTGATTGTTTGATAGAAGAATATTGGCTTGATTGGACTTTATATGACTGATTTAACCACTTTTCTTTATTTAATAGGGACAGTGCACATTAATCAACACCATAGTTAGACTTCAATGTAAATGTACAGGAGTTGGCTAAATAGCAAATTTTCATCCATAGTCCCTGAGCAGGTTATAATTACAGTTTTTCCTCAATTGTTTTGGTACATTTCTCAGATCAGAATTGAAATTCTCAAAACTACTTGTTCATTTCTGCTGTTTCCTACTTTATCAATCAGTTATGTCATGCTGATCACAATGTATTATACCGGATCTCTGTTGAATAGTCCTTCCGCCCAAAACATCTAGGCATAAGTTCATTGCGTAACTCACTACATGTAAAATGAATGAACATGTTGTCAAAATCAAAGTTAAATAAAGTTAAACTTTATTGTCGTTCTTCGCATTCAAGTATATAGCAAAATGTTGTTTCGTACCGACCATGGTGCATAAACAAAATAAGAATAGAAAACAACAAATCACAACATAATACAGTAGCAACACAGCCCTCAGACCATTCACCCAATACACACAATACCATACACAGTGAACAGTAACAATACACAGTGAGCAGTGAATAGTGTAACATATATAATACACGCCAGTAGATGTAGATACTTATATACGTATACTTATATGTATGTGTGTGTATATATATGTGTATAAAAATGTCTATATATGTATGTGTGTGTGCGTAAAATATACGCGCACACACATACATATTTATAGACTTTTTTTGTAAGTGTCTCCTTACTGTAATTGATGAAGATATTGGATTGTAGGATTAGGGGTGTTGTGATGTTGATAAGAATTTGTGACCTGACAGACAGGAACATCAGCCTAAGGAGTGTTTCACATGATGACCTTTCTAATTTTGTAATTTCTTCCGTTGTGCTATGCAGTGCTGTAAAACAGTCCTTTCTTTTTCTTTTCTGCATCACAACGACATGCTCAACAAATTACAGTACAAACTGTAAAAACCTAACTGTGAATCATGTTGCAATTTATAACTTTATACTGTTGAAATTAATATGACATGTTGAAAAAGTGCAGCCTTGTGCCTTTTCAATCATTGTCATCAAAACATTAGCCATAGTTTACATCACAAAACACTTACAGAGTATACTGTTGTATTGATAACATGACTAAACATTTTGACTATCTTGTTTGTAAACCTGTCATTTTGATGCACTGACATGTTCAATGACACAAAGATTTGCTTTTGAGAGATAGACTAAGGATTTTGAGCAAGTTTCAGGCTTTTGCAGGTAATCAACAGTGTTGTGCTGTTTGATATGTTTCGAGAAATGCATTTACTGTTTTGCAAATGTTAGGCATGATTTGAGAAATGTACCAAAGCAAGTGAGAGAAACTGTAATGCATCATCAATACATCAGTACAGTCCGCAATAAAAAATAAATTAAAATTATAATGCATAACTACATTACAAAAGTGATACAAGTATGTATAAAAAACAAACAATTGAGTTCCAAATATCATTAGTATAGTGCCTAAACAAGTACTGCAAGAAAGATGAAATACAAGATAATACATAAATACATGACAAAAGTGATAGAAGTACACTATGTAAAGATTATGTAAAACCTTGAAGATATATGCTTGGCTTGCTAATGGCTACAAGTCTGTTGGGCCTTAAGCCATGTCAAGTTTATGCTTAAAAGTTAAATAGATATTGCATTCCCTCAATTCAACAGGTAAACTATTCCAGTAATGGGTAGCTCTAACTGAGAATGCCATCTGTCCAAACTTACTACGTCTGTATTGTACAATACAGTCCCCTCTACTAACTGTCCTTGTTGCCTTACCTCCGCTATCCTTCTGCTTTATGAACTGGTTAAGTGGGGGAGAGGCAAGGCAAGCATCTGCAAAATTTTAAAAACTATCTAAACTGAATATATTGTATTTTTTAATTATATGACAGTGATGATAGCTATTGGTCTTTCTATTAAGAGTTTTTATTGTCTGTTTGTACAGTGACTCAGTTGGTTTCAGATTGTGGTTAGGTTTAGGCTACTACAGTAAAACACTTGGTTATGGTTAGAATAAAGTGGTGGTTTTGGTTAAATATTGAAAAGTCAATTCGTCCCATCCTATGCTACAAATGAGTGTTGGCCTTTTCAAATATTTAACGAAAACTAAGATATTCCATTAACATGACATTAAAGAGATTTGAGTTTCCTAAACATAACCAATAATACATTCATTGCCAGAAGTAGATATCGCAGGGAAAACAGATTTGCTGATATGATTAATATAAGGAGTCTCTGCATAGATAGATAGATAGATAGATAGATAGAAAAAGATTAAATTCATCCCAGCTAGGCCTTACCAAGAGAAGAGGTGGAAGAGATGGGTTACTCATTCCAGATTCAAAAGCACTGTCACATATGTCTTCCCTTCCTTCTCCACATAGAGTTAGTATTGTCACGCTCTGCCGGTTGGCCATCCTTTGTGTTTACTTTTGAGTTTGGTATCTGCCTTGGTATGTTGAGTTTTGGGTTCTGTCCTGTCTTGTGTCCAGTATCTGTTATATAGTCTGCTTGTCATGTCTAGTCTCTCTGTTTTCCTCTGCTCTCTCTCTCTGCCTCGTTAGTCTTATGTCTGTCACCTGTGTTGCTCCCGCCCTGCTCGTTAGTCCCTGTGTATATATACCTGGTGTTTCTGTCTTGTCCTTGTCCGGTCATTGTTCATGTTACCCCCCAGTCTGTCGTGTGTGTACTCTCTGCCTGTAACCAGCCTTGCTTGTCTCGTCTTGTCTCGTCTCCCGGTAATTTTGGATTTTGGATTTCTGTTATTCAGCCACTCACCTGTAAGTGTGCTCGCTTTTGTTTGTTTATTAAAACCCCTTGTTGAACTATACCTGCTCCACTCTGTGTCCTGCGTTTGGGTCCTCCAACCTGCCTCCACACCACGATCGTGACAGAATGACCGGACCAATTAAGAGCCCAGCAGACACTCTAACTGAGGAACAGACTGACGTGCTGAGGGAGCTTCTGACGCTGAGGAATATGTGGTATGGGGCTAGTCATGTTAGCCATAAGGCAGCTATCGTGTCCCTTGCCTGGAAGAGCCTGGCTGCTCAGCCAGGAGCAGCAGACTCTCTCCCTGGGTGGGTTTGTGACTTCCTCCACACCTCAGCCAATCCCCCAGCCAAGTCCTCATCAGATCCTCAGTCTGTTAGCCTGGAAATGGCTAACACCCGGACCGCTAGCCTCCGGCCGTCATCTCTCCGGCCTGCTAGCCCTCCGCCTGTCCTGCCTGTTACCTGTTCGGCTGGCGCTGCTAGCCCTCCGCCTGTCCTGCCTGTTACCTGTTCGGCTGGCGCTGCTAGCCCTCCGCCTGTCCTGCCTGTTACCTGTTCGGCTGGCGCTGCTAGCCCTCCGCCTGTCCTGCCTGTTACCTGTTCGGCTGGCGCTGCTAGCCCTCCGCCTGTCCTGCCTGTTACCTGTTCGGCTGGCGCTGCTAGCCCTCCGCCTGTCCTGCCTGTTACCTGTTCGGCTGGCGCTGCTAGCCCTCCGCCTGTCCTGCCTGTTACCTGTTCGGCTGGCGCTGCTAGCCCTCCGCCTGTCCTGCCTGTTACCTGTTCGGCTGGCGCTGCTAGCCCTCCGCCTGTCCTGCCTGTTACCTGTTTGGCTGGCGCCGCTAGCCCTCCGCCTGTCCTGCCTGTTGTCTCTTCGGCTGGCGCTGCTAGCCCTCCGCCTGTCCTGCCTGTTGTCTCTTCGGCTGGCGCTGCTAGCCCTCCGCCTGTCCTGCCTGTTGTCTCTTCGGCTGGCGCCGCTAGCCCTCCGCCTGTCCTGTCTGTTACCTGTTTGGCTGGCGCCGCTAGTCCTCTGCCTGTCCTGCCTGTTGTCTCTTCAGCTGGCTGGGCAGCTAGGCTATGGCCTGATAGCCTGGAGGCTAGGCTTTCCCCGGAGTCGTCCTTTGAAGGGAGTCGCCTAGCCATCTTTTCGGGTTCCCGTGGTGGTCATCGGAGGCGACGAGGTCACCATCAGCGACCCGTCGGCAACAAACCTGTCCCCTGGCTTGCTAGAACGGCTAGCCGCCTGCCTGATTCCCGGCCCGCTAGCAGCCTGCCTGCCCACCTGCCTGATCCCCAGCCTGCTAGCACTGCTAGCCGCCTGCCTGATCCCTGGCCTACTCCTGCTCCCAGGTCTCACTCGGTCGTCCTACCGACACCTGTTACTGGTCCCTCATCGAAGGTCCGACTGACACCAGTTCCAAGGTCTCCGTCGGTGGCCAGACCGGTTCCCGCTCCCCGTGCCCTGTCGGTGGTCCGACCAACGCCAGCTTCGCCAGTGGCCCAGCCGACTCCTGTTCCCTCGTCGGTGGTCCGACCAACACCAGCTCCGTTGGTGGCCCAGCCGACTCCTGTTCTCCCGTCGGTGGTCCGACCAACACCAGCTTCGTTGGTGGCCCAGCCGACTCCCATTCCTCGTGCTCCGTCGGTGGTCCGACCAGCACCTGCTTCGCCGGTGGCCCAGCTGACTCCTGTTCCCTCGTCGGTGGTCCGACCAACACCAGCTTCGTTGGTGGCCCAGCCGACTCCTGTTCCTCATGCTCCGTCGGTGGTCCGACCGGCACCTGCTTCGCCGGTGGCCCAGCCGACTCCTGTTCTCCGTCGGTGGTCCGACCAACACCAGCTCCGTTGGTGGCCCAGCCTGTTCCTCGTGTTCTGTCGGCGGACGGACCGGTTTCAGCCCCGCCGGTGGTCAGGCCGACCCCTGCTCCTCGTGTCCGGTCCATGGCCTCCAGCCCAGCTGTCCAGTCGGTGGTCAGACCGACTCCAGCTCCTCGTGTCCGGTCCATGGTCCCCAGCCCAGCTGTCCAGTCGGTGGTCCGGCCGACTCCAGCTCCTCGTGTCCGGTCCATGGTCCCCAGCCCAGCTGTCCAGTCGGTGGTCCGGCCGACTCCAGCTCCTCGTGTCCGGTCCATGGTCCCCAGCCCAGCTGTCCAGTCGGTGGTCAGGCCGACTCCAGCTCCTCGTGTCCGATCCATGGTTCTCAGCCCAGCTGTCTCGCCGGTGGTCCTCAGCCCAGCTGTCTCGCCGGTGGTCCTTAGCCCAGCTGTGCCTCTAGAGCACCCAAGTTTTGGGTGCCGACCTCCGAAGAGGTCTTGCCATCGGCCTCCTGCTCGGCCCCCAGTGGGTTTGCTGCCTCACTGTTGGCCGTCCTGCCAACCCCTTGAACTCTGTGGCCCCCTTGTTCTGCCCTGCCTCATGGGTCGTCCCACGGGACGCCCACCTGAACTGTGTTTACCCCCTGATTTGCCCGGCCTGTCGGGTCATCCCCCGGGACGACCTCCTGAACTCCGTGATCTCTTTGGTCTGCACGGCCTCCTGGGTCGCCCTCCAGGACGGCCTCCTGAACAGTGTTTTCCCCCTGATTTGCTCGGCCTGTCGGGTCGTCCCCCGGGACGACCTCCTGAACTGTTCTGCCCCTCTGCCCTGCCCTGCATGTTAGGCCAAGTGCCTTACCTGCCCTGTTTCCTGGGCATGATCTGCCTGTTGGGTGGTTCCCCCGGACTGTTTTGTCCCCTTGGCCTGCTTGTGCGACCTCCCGAACTCTGTCGCTCCCTTGCCTTGCCCACTGGCCACCCTCCTGAGAGTTCCTGGTCTGGCCCTCCTCCTGTCCTCCCTCCGCCCACCCTGGCTCGACTTGCCCTCCTCCTGTCCTCCCTCCGCCCACCCTGGGCCGGCTTGTGCCTTGATTTTGTGCTGTTTTGTTGACCGTCTGGAGACGCTCGTCGGGGGGGGTACTGTCACGCTCTGCCGGTTGGCCATCCTTTGTGTTTACTTTTGAGTTTGGTATCTGCCTTGGTATGTTGAGTTTTGGGTTCTGTCCTGTCTTGTGTCCAGTATCTGTTATATAGTCTGCTTGTCATGTCTAGTCTCTCTGTTTTCCTCTGCTCTCTCTCTGCCTCGTTAGTCTTATGTCTGTCACCTGTGTTGCTCCCGCCCTGCTCGTTAGTCCCTGTGTATATATACCTGGTGTTTCTGTCTTGTCCTTGTCCGGTCATTGTTCATGTTACCCCCCAGTCTGTCGTGTGTGTACTCTCTGCCTGTAACCAGCCTTGCTTGTCTCGTCTTGTCTCGTCTCCCGGTAATTTGGATTTTGGATTTCTGTTATTCAGCCACTCACCTGTAAGTGTGCTCGCTTTTGTTTGTTTATTAAAACCCCTTGTTGAACTATACCTGCTCCACTCTGTGTCCTGCGTTTGGGTCCTCCAACCTGCCTCCACACCACGATCGTGACAAGTATTGCCTCTCTTATTTTTTCCATCTTTTCCAAAGCTCATTAGCCTAAGCTATGGGGCTTCAGACCCAGCTTGTACATTAGCTTTATTAAACAACCCCAACAAATAAAAAATGTACCTCTCTCAGGATCAGCGTATTTGCTGACTGTTCAGTTATATACACATTTTATATGTGTATATAGATAATATACAATACAGGTAAACATATATACATATTTATATTTATATCCTGGTTGTATATATTATTGTGTCTCTGTTTTTATGAGAACATCGTTTGTTCTAACCTCTTTTTTGTTCTTTCTTTTTTTGTTTTTATGGTGCACGGGTGGCTCCGTGGGAGCAACCTAAATTTCGTTGTACCTTCACAGTGCAATGACAATAAAGACTATTCTATTCCATTCTATTCTATATATACACTGCTCAAAAAAATAAAGGGAACACTTAACACAATGTAACTCCAAGTCAATCACACTCCTGTGAAATCAACCTGTCCACTTAGGAAGCAACACTGATTGACAATCAATTTCACATGCTGTTGTGCAAATGGAATAGACAACAGGTGGAAATTATAGGCAATTAGCGAGACACCCCCAATAAAGGAGTGGTTCTGCAGGTGGTGACCACAGACCACTTCTCAGTTCCTTTGCTGATGTTTTGGTCACTTTTGAATGCTGGCGGTGCTTTCACTCTAGTGGTAGCATGAGACGGAGTCTACAACCCACACAAGTGGCTCAGGTAGTGCAGCTCATCCAGGATGGCACATCAATGCGAGCTGTGGCAAGAAGGTTTGCTGTGTCTGTCAGCGTAGTGTCCAGAGCATGGAGGCTACCAGGAGACAGGCCAGTACATCAGGAGACGCGGAGGAGGCCGTAGGAGGGCAACAACCCAGCAGCAGGACCGCTACCTCCGCCTTTGTGCAAGGAGGAGCAGGAGGAGCACTGCCAGAGCCCTGCAAAATGACCTCCAGCAGGCCACAAATGTGCATGTGTTTGCTCAAACGGTCAGAAACAGACTCCATGAGGGTGGTATGAGGGCCCGATGTCCACAGGTGGGGTTGTGCTTACAGCCCAACACCGTGCAGGATGTTTGGCATTTGCCAGAGAACACCAAGATTGGCAAATTCGCCACTGGCGCCCTGTGCTCTTCACAGATGAAAGCAGGTTCACACTGAGCACATGTGACAGACGTGACAGAGTCTGGAGACGCCGTGGAGAACGTTCTGCTGCCTGCAACATCCTCCAGCATGACCGGTTTGGCGGTGGGTCAGTAATGGTGTGGGGTGGCATTTCTTTGGGGGGCCACACAGCCCTCCATGTGCTCGCCAGAGGTAGCCTGACTGCCATTAGGTACCGAGATGAGATCCTCAGACCCCTTGTGAGACCACATGCTGGTGCGGTTGGCCCTGGGTTCCTCCTAATGCAAGACAATGCTAGACCTCATGTGGCTGGAGTGTGTCAGCAGTTCCTGCAAGTGGAAGGCATTGATGCTATGGACTGGCCGCCCGTTCCCCAGACCTGAATCCAATTGAGCACATCTGCGACATCATGTCTCGCGCCATCCACCAACGCCACGTTGCACCACAGACTGTCGGATGCTTTAGACCAGGTCTGGGAGGAGATCCCTCAGGAGACCATCCGCCACCTCATCAGGAGCATGCCCAGGCGTTGTAGGGAGGTCATACAGGCACGTGGAAGCCACACACACTACTGAGCCTCATTTAGACTTGTTTCAAGGACATTGCGGTTTTCCACTTTGATTTTGAGTGTGACTCCAAATCCAGACCTCCATGGGTTGATAAATTTGATTTCCATTGATAATGATATGTGATTTTGTTGTCAGCACATTCTACTATGTAAAGAAAGGAGTATTTAATGAGATTATTTCATTCATTAAGATCTAGGATGTGTTATTTTAGTGTTCCCTTTATTTTTTGAGCAGTGTACATTGGCTAAATTACCATTAAATCATAAGTACTCTAGCAAGATGACCACTCAATTAAAAGCATGCTAACTAAATGGCCACTGAAGAACTTGGAAGGGAATATTTATGTATATTCATCAGTCAAACTCTTCCCTGCCCAACCCTGGCTAGCAGGCTGCACATCTGCTGGTGAGGTCAGCAATCTGTTCCCATCGCAGTAACATGAGGATGATGGACGCTTTAGCCACAGAGGTTTTCTCCGTGGTTTCATCCTCTTTAGAGCTCAGATCCAGACTCACTCTGTCCATCTCCCTCACCTTCTCTGATCAGTCCTTCACTTATCTTCCCGCTTTCTGTCTCCCGCTCGATGTCATTCTCAGAAACATTTAGTTTATTGATTACTCCAACTCCTAATGCATTTGTCTCTCTTTCTCTCTCTCCCTCACGCCCTCGTTTTGCTTGTCAGGTTTGAGGCCATGAGGAAAACTTTGGGCTGGGCTAGGAAGGGTAAGGTCTATATAAAGAAAGCCGGGTAATATCTGTCATATGTTCTGTACTGCCATGGGTTGGCAGTGGCAGCAAAAGGTTTTTAACAGAAGCCTACAATTCTCATTATGGCTAGACTGTGAGAACTGCTTACTGGTTTGCAGCGCTCTACTTCCACAAGGTGAAACATAGTAATATTGTCATTAAACTTCTCTTGTCTTTTCTAAAGAATTCCATATGGCTGTTTACTGTGGGAGCAGAGTTAGTGGGAGCCATTGAGGAAAACTTTTGACTCGCTTGTGTCCATGCGAACAATTAATTCAATTTAATTGAATTTCATTTGAATAAATTTGACTGAGCAACACCCCAGACACACACAATCTAAAATGACTCTCAGAATTTGATCCATTCGGTCCAAAAACATTTGCAGAGTCTAATAGATCTATATGATCCCATTCATGTGCGCTGGGAGCCAACAGGAAGTGAGCTGGCTCGGCTGGAGGAAGTCTCGGATGTGCGTGCTCTGCTGGAGAAGGACTTTAGTGTGCTTTCTGTATGGAGTGACAAAGTCCTCAGAGAGAGTATGTGCTTCCTTAATACATTCATGGTTGGGTTTTGACTAATCTGCTAAAGTGCACAACTTAGCAGATACCAAACAGCTTCTGATTTTCATGTAGCCTGGAAAAAAGAAGACTAATTAAATCAGATTTGTGATCAGGCTAAGATAGATATCTTTATGTGTAAACAAAAGTGTATTAAATCCCACGTATATTTTATCCACGTATGAGACCCTTAAGTTAGTTTAGCAGAATGAAAGACTGAAGGGACTGAAGTTAAAATTAATTATTTGTATAGGGACAGAATACATGTTTTAATACACAGTATTGAAGCATAAAATCAAAGCCACATAAAGTATATATTATTATTAAACAGTTTTCTGTGCTGCTTTGTTATGTACTGTGCATTCCACATTTCAGCAGCATAACGTGGCATTGAGTGTTTACAATGCAACAGATACCTTTCTATTGGGTTACAGTGGTCGAACAATGTGTAGATTTGTAAGAGATGAATTACTTGGGCAAAATGCAAGCTCACCATAAAGAACTGTGACAGCGTTTGTTAAGATAACAAACAGATCACTGGTCATAGGCAAGTGAAGCACATAAAGGTTTGTACTTTTTTATAATATCTCAGATTCATTGATGCCAACAGGTACAAAATAATGAGTTGCTTTTTTTGAGGCTTTGGTGGTTTATGAAATGAATGCCAAGAAGGATCAATGCACTTTAATGTTTTGAAAAGGTTGTGTTGAATCACACGTTTGTTGCCTGACCACAATTTCACTGTTCCAACATTTGAAAAACATGACATTGTGAAGATTCAATGGGATGAGCATCCCACCTCTTTCCTACATACATATAAGACTTCCATTCACATTTTGTTGAAGTACAATACAACACACACACATACAGTACACACCGTAGCCAGCTGTGTCTGTTCATGGAAGGTGATGGAGAGATCAAAGCAGACATCTTGTCATCCCACACCAGAACTGATCACACACACACACACACGCACACACAGGCATCAGGATGTTGTTAATTAGCAGTAGCTACTGGAGAGGGGAAGGAAGGAGAACTAAAGAAGAAAAACTTTTTGTTCACATGAGATGTTCACATGGCTGTTTTACAAAGCCTGCAGGTTTCAGTAGTTTTTTCCCTGCCCATCCAAATTAGAAAACTGTGCTCTCAAATTAATAACCTATGACACAAATGCAACTATAAAGGGATGATATTTAGACACAACTATAGCCCAGCCAGCTGAGCTATAACAAAAGGTCTTACATCTTTGTAAGTACCAATGAAATACGGTGGTACTAGATGTAAAAACATGAGCAGTTATTTGAATTTGTAGTTGAAGTTTTCAAAATAATAAAAAATAATAGCTTACTTATGAGATCCAATTAATTCATCAGGCTGTTACATCCAGAGCACTTTATCTAAATTAATAGGTCAAATAGGTCTTTTGCATAAAGCTACACACATTTCAATCACACAAGGAAGACAATGAATAGAATGTATATCGATTTCATGAAATCTACAGATTATATGGACATTTAATAATGTTGATGAAAAGCAAAGACAAAAACAACCAGCTACCCCACTGGATGTGAAGCCAACGGCCAAGATCCAAAATGAGTCACAGGCTTGTGTCTGGTGGGTCACCACATGAACTGTATGATTCAATAACCCTGTGTCCCAGGATGAAACTGTATTTCCTAAATATAGGTTCCAGATTGAAAAACGTTAGGAAACCTTGTGAAAAACAAGTCTCATGTGCACTGATTAACTGGTCAATCACTGCTTTTTGCACCAGTTTTTTTTTCTCACCAGTATAAATCTTTCTAACCATTAAGATGTCTAAAATGTCTATAAATTGCTCTACATGTGGGGCGAAGTCTTTGATTCCAGGGACAGAGTAATGACTTGGGAGTCATTTGATGAAGAAGTTAGTACTGACCCGCTTTGATGGGGGAAGATTATTTGGTGTAGCTAAATAATAGGGTGAGGCCGACTCCCAGATCAGGTGAATGAGTGATTGTCACTTCTGAAGATCAAGAGAAAATTATTTGTTAAATGATCCACCCTACACACATGCAGTCACAAACACGTGCCCACATGGTCTCAAACATTTGCATGAAATCAACACTTCAGGCACACAGTCATAACATGCTGAAGGAAAATGAGAAATGCTCTATAGTTATGTTAATTGAGTCATTTTCTCTGAGATAACACCCTTTCTCGTTTCACTACAGGGAAAATTATAGGCATTTTGGTACAAAGAGGCTGGTGTACTATAAACTATTTTTTCAAAATCTGCACTCTAGGAAAGATCATGCTGTGTTATCATAAAGTGCTTGTGATTTAAAGATATTTGAAACCAGGTGATTTGAAACAGGCCAAACTTGCTTTTTCATTAGTCTTTCCAGTAAAACTCCTGCAGCTGCTCTATAACACCCATTACTTGTAGCAGTTACACACAGTTTCAAGCTGTCTCACTTATTTGAAAATGTTACGGGAACAAGAGCCTTGAGTTACGGTAAGTGTTTGTGTGTCAGTGTTTGACTCACCATTCTTGAGCCAAGTGAGGTCAAAGGTCAAATGAGGTCCCACTTGTCTCGATGGGAGAGACCTTATTTCCTTTATTCACAAGCTTCTTGTGTGGCTCATGAGATTGGATACAGAGGAGAGAGAGAGAGGGAGTCAAGTAAGGGATGGATTGAGAAAATAAAAGTTAATTTTGAAGCCTTATCACCAGGGTATTTAACAGCCCTTCACTCGCAGACAGGAGTCGGCTTTAATGACACAATTGTATCCAGATGATTGTGATCGAGAGAAGGATGTCTTTAAAGTCTTCTCTCACAGGAACTTTTTAACATGTTTTCACAAATGCATACACATAGACTTAACAAACTGGTTTGAAATGTCAAATTGAGATAAGCATTTTTAGGCTTTCATCATCTGTTGACCAAACAGAATGAAACCATGCTATTACATCAGAGGTGCCCAGAGGTAAGCCTCAAAGGGCAATGATCCTTTGATTGTATCATTGCTGAATTTGTGTTATTTCATTTTCGTTTCTGCCAATTCAAATTCTCATTGGAGCTACAATTTCCCTGCAGCTGACCTCTCATAGTTCATGAAATAATTTGTTCAACGCACAGAAAATGAGAGAAGTAGGTTTATCAATCACGA
The DNA here is from genome assembly GCF_014851395.1 of Micropterus salmoides. Classification (NCBI taxonomy): domain Eukaryota; kingdom Metazoa; phylum Chordata; class Actinopteri; order Centrarchiformes; family Centrarchidae; genus Micropterus; species Micropterus salmoides. Next base: position 4,677 of record NW_024043266.1, on the reverse strand, counting down.
AAATTGACACGTGGACATAAAAAAAGCAAAGTCAAAAGTAAGGCTGTGAAATCACAATCCCTTAAGCTTCCAAAACTTTCTTGCGAGTGGCTGACCCTAACCTTAACTTTAACCAAAGTGTTTAAGTGTTCCAAGGTTCCTAACTGTAATCATATCTTTAACCAAAGTTGTTTTGACTGCATGGAGCCTTTACACAATGAATAGTTGAAAATGACCTGTCCAATTCATAATGTCGGACATTTTATCCCTTCGTGGAAGATGAATATAATAATATTTTCGGTTTTAAGATTTGATTGTCATTTCGCAAGTTTTTTTGACGCTGTGGGACTGAGAGAATCATGACATCTCATTTAGGCCTAGTGAAAAACAACCTTTGCTTGGAGTAAAACATACCAGCAGTGAGCCAGCCATCTAGAGTAATTTCCATCTTTTCTCATTTTCTTGTGTAATTTTTAAGTTTAAATCACTGCACTGGAAAGAAGAACAAAGCTGACTGTCTCTGAAATATACAGTCACTGGTTATCATGATGCTTTTTTGGTCTTGGATCTTTGTGAGGGTTGGTTACGGTTGAAATCACGGCCATTCATTGCCATAGCAACCATACAAGACAGAGACGCTGATGAAAAAGTGATCATGGCTGTGTGTGCACATGTGGTATCATGGGAAGGTTTTATCGAGCGGACTAGAGGTCCAGACTGCGGAGTGAGATGCTGACAACGTGGTCAATATTTCCATTAAGTCAAACGGTTCCTTCACTCCACACTGGCCCGACAGTTAGCTACCGTCAGTGTAGTGTGGCTTTCCTGGAGTGTTGCCAGCTAAGAGACAGATACCTCAACAAATAAGACACATAAGTTTATATATCACTGCTATATACTGTAGAATAAAGAGATGGAAAATAACACTGTTATGAATAATATAATTTTTATATATTAAACAACATTATGTAGTATTTGTATCCTAAAATAACAGCTTCATTTCATCAATTTGATGGTACACTGGCTTGTAATCATGGTGAATGACATCACTATCATCTCCGGGCCGTCACGAAAACAGCATAAAGCTTTACAGCACCCCAACACTTTAACAAAACTCTTCACCAAGCAGGCTATAAGAAGTATAAAATAAAAATAAGTTCTTGGAAGAAGCAAGCTCCGTATTCTCAGTATGGATATCATGGCAGAGGCAGCAAAAAGACTGAAGAAAACAAAAAGAGAGTGACCGAGCAAGCGACCAGACAAGCATAAATATCGGACTGGCTTTTACTCATTGGCGTGAGCTATGACAGCTGAAAGGATGCAGGACATGCTGAGCTGGCCTTCTTTCTGTTGGACTAGTAAGTGATAACTTATTAGCTGGCTTGCTGTGTCTTGTGTTGTTGCACTTGCTTGATGTTTGGCTATGTTAGCAAAGTTGTTGAAATCAGTCAGAAGTTTCCCAGACAGAGGTAAGGCTCAACACCGGCGTCCTCACCACCACCTATTATTTTATGGTAGAAAAGTTACGTAATGTTGCTTGGTCGTTTGCAGCTAGCTATAAATCTTGATGTTAGCAAACTTACTTGATAGCACAATCGGACATCAGAAAAGTAACTGTAAGTGCTCTTGCCTTAGTTTCTATCTAGCTTTGTTGGCTAGCTTGCTACACAAGTTTCAAGCAACATAATACACTGCAAAAACTAAAATCTTAGTAAGATTAATTATCTAAATTGAAGGCAAAATATACTTGGTTTTGTCTGACAAGATATTTCTTCTTACCAGGTGGCTTTTATGTTATAGAATTTCACTTGTTTCAATTTTTTTGGCCTTAAGTAGTAAGTGAAATATTCTTGTTCTGTTGGCAGATAATTTTGCTTATTTTAAGTAAGATTTCCCCATTTTAATGCTTTTTTCCCTTGTTTTTGAGAGCTCAGTTTTGCAGTGTGCTGCTGATGGTGGAAAGCAGCGAGGAGGCAACATATCCGGGTTTGAAGACACAAGAGAAAGTTGACAGAAGAAGCTAAGAAAAGAAAAGAGAGTTACCACGAATGAGGCTCCCACGTTGGCGAGAGCTTTAGTGAAATATAAAGCTGCAAGACAGACACCGAGAAGGCTTTCTTTCAGTTGGATTAGTAACGGTTAATTACTAATTGTCAAATTAATTTTTTACCATAAAATAATTTAACAACCACTTTTTATTGTTCTGTAGAGTTGTGGGTTTCAGTCCAGCTCATTATTTCCCCCCTTTTCTCTTCAGGCTTTTCTGCACTCTGCACTGTGTCATAAAGTAGACATATCATGATCACAATAACAATATTTTCGTGAAAAGTCTAATGATTATGTCAAGAATTTAATTACCTAAATAAAAATTGTATATCATTCATATAGTAAATATTAAGTACGTGTGGGCTGGACACTTTCATGTGCATACAAATAAACAAACAAAAATTAAACTTTAATGTTAAAAATAAACTATCTAAAATTATTTCATAATGTGTATGAAAACTATTGTCCAAATGAGGCACCTGCATGTTAGTGGCCCCTTAAAACTGCCATTAACACCTGCCACCATCAGGTAATTTATTGCTTTAATTACAGACAGAAAGAATACCAGAAAGAGTTTATAACCACCCTAATAGGTATGACCCCTGCTGGCCCTCCACAGGGTCAAAGAGGGTCACCATCACTCTTCTCCAAAATTAGTTCAGGGTCTGGGAATCTGAAGTGGATGCAAAGCTTCAGAGCTTTGAGTTTGAGGTGCGTAAAAAGACATGTGATATTGAATACTTATGCTCTTCTATATCTAAATGATAAATTAATCCAATTTATTAGACCAAATGACTGGGATATGAAGGAAGATAAAGATGTTTGGAAAACATTTTACTTGTTTGACAGAAATGTTGGTCTAAGGTACCAGACAGTACTAGAATAAACATTTTTGGGATTTGGAAAAACATTGGAAAAACAATGAAAGCAGTGTAGCTCATAAACAAATACATGTAAATTAATATAAAAGGTAGATGCCACAGCAACATTTCAAGTGTTCTTGTTGTTAAACATTAGTGGCATTAATGGTGGGTCACTAAATTATTATTATTAATAATAAATAGTAGTAATAGTAAATGTGGATAGTTAGACTGAGTTAAATACTGAGTCAAGAAATATAACAACAACACAGTATCACAACAGCTGCAGAACACACAAAACAACATCCATTAAACATTTGAAAAATGGTATTTAATGCTTGTCTTTGATGACGATTCAAATTCTAGATGCATTCCTTTCCCACGGCATTTTTTTAGATTTCCAAAAACTTCCAAAAACCAACCATAACCACAGTAACATCAACCAGATTCAACCAACAAAAATGTCTTAGTTGAAAAAATATTATTGGTTTGAACCCCTGCATGGTTCCATATGTCTTTGGTCAGCCTGAGCATGCATCTGTTTGTGTGTTTATGTGGTTTGTGAGTGTATTTGCATACATACAGTCGACAGTCTTGTCTGCGTTATACTTTCATTCACGTTACATTTATGTTACAAAAGACTCACAGGCATGTGTTTGTGCTTGTGTGTGTGTGTGTGTTGATCTGTGGGTGAGCAGGGTGGGCAAAAGACCCTGATGTGGTTGCCTCTGCGTTACTTCAAGACATGGCATGAAGCTCCACGCATCACCAAGAATGTCTGGAAACCTTCTGTGTGTGTGTACAGTATGATTTTTGATGGCCAAACTGATTATTATGTATTTGTGTGTCATGATAATGGCCTGGGAATATTTGCTCCAGATACTAGGGACAGCTGTCCTGCTAACCCCGAATGGTATACCACCATCACTATCAATCTTCTGGAAATGTAATGTGTTTCACTGTATGCATATGGATTTCTCCGTTCAGTGTTTCTCAGATGTTTTTTATGATGAGAATTGAATGAAATCAAATGCAACACAATAAATCACAGGAAATCTACATTGCTATAGAATAAACGCACATTCAATTTTGTTTTAATTCTTCATAAACTGTAGGCGCCTCTTTTTCTTTCTGCATTTCATACTTAACAACAGTTTCCCTGGTTCCAATGAGAAATCATAATAAATTCAAATCAGTAATGTCTGATTTGATTTCAGTTGATATAATATGTTTTAATCCATTCAAGTGTTTTGCCTTTGTTTAGTTGTGTTGTTTCCCGTGTAGCAACAGCATGACTCAAAGTACAGCTTGTGTTCATTGTGGCAGAGGTGAGTATGACATCCCTCGATGACTGCTTTTTCTCCTGAAACTCAACACACTGTCGTATTATCACGTTGACTTGTTTCTTAAAGTTTTAGTTGTTTTGACTCTGTGTAAATCACATACGCAGACACTTAAGCACACTGTTTTTGGTGAGCCTTTTGTAACACAAATGGAAAATAAATGAACGGAAATGTACTAGTACAACACACATAACACCTGTAACTGTATAGCTTTAGATTAAATAACTAATGGAGGTTTGCTGTTTTGGGACAAAGATCTACATACCAGCTGTCTCTCAGTATTGTAAAAATATACTCTGCATACACCTGAGCAGTGGTACCAATACTGAGGAGTCCATCATACTGGATGGAAACCAAATAGTCACATTCAAAATGTAATTTTCAGTTAAGTACTTGTACGTTATTCCCTGTGATGGGCGACCTGTCCATTGTGTAGCCTACCCCACCTC
>NW_024043265.1:0-21227 GCF_014851395.1 Micropterus salmoides | reverse complement strand
ATTCATAAAAGGCACTTTGCAAATACTATGTGGCACTAAACCTGTGTTTTTCATCTGTATGTAAAGTCACATAATATTAAATATGATTGCAAGACAAAGGCAACACCAATAATTGAACATGTGTTGGGTTTGAAGGCACAAACCCCTGTGCCAGGAGTAATGGAGGTTGCCAGCAGTGTGCTTCCACCTGGGTAGTGGTCGCCGGACTTGCTCTTGCGCCATGGCCGCTTGGCAGAGACGGCTTTGCCTGTGTGCGCTATGAAGGTTATCTACTCTACTCTGAGAGGACCATACTGAAAAGCATCCACCTTTCAGATGAGAATGACCTCAACTCACCTGTCCAACCTTTTGAAAATCCTGCTTTTTTCAAGAGTGTCATAGCCCTGGCGTTTGACTACAGTCAGAAGACAGCTGGGACCAACCGATCTTTTTCAGTGACATCCATTTTGGAAATATCCAGATGATTAACGATGACTGGACAGGAAGATCTGTCATTGCAGAAAGTAAGTGTATTTCACAATCCCAATATGTTTTTATATGATTTGTATGTTGCTTTATAATAAAATAAGCTGTCCAACTTCCCCACTGCACACATTCCCTTGTACTTACACGCATACATAATCTTATGGCAATTTCAACAGCTTTACATTTGCTACAGTATTACTGGTGTCATGGTGGCAAGGTTTGACAGTGCAAGTATTATATCCTTGTTGGGCGTGAGTATGGTTTGGCACAATGTGGTATAGGATTAGTGAAATCTACTGGTGAATCACCCTTCAGCCACATTTTCAGTAATCTGTTTCTCATGTGTTTCATGGAAAAGGTATGCATTATATACAATCAAATAAGTACAGCTGTCTAAAGAGCCACTTAACCGCTCATGCTTCACTTAGGCTCTACACATGTAACTGCTCTTTTTATGCTCCAAGTGCACCGATTGTGTATGGGGATGTGATGCTTCAAACATGCTTCTGTAGTGCACAGTGGCACTATGGTTGAGCATATCCAGTATAGAGACTAACCCAAGGCTTCAGCTGCTGCTGTGGCAGGGTACTGTCATCATGTGGGTCAACTTTGTGACAAACACAATATTCATATATTATTAATAGAATTTACATCAACACGTATTTCCTCCTCTGCTTCTCCATTTTTTTGTGTTGTTACTCCTCTCAAAAGACCATTTAATACTAAATCAGTAGGGTTTAATACCTATGTTTGAAAGCTTTCTGCTTACTGACTGTCACAGATTGAATGATGGGACTCATCCCTCTCTATTCCTTCACTAAATCTCAGTCAGTCCTGTCTTGGTAAGCTTGACTGGAGTCAGATGAACAGCAAAAGCCTCTGTTCTGCTCGACTAGCATCCTCTGCCATTCTGTGAAGTTTCGACTGGGAGCAGAGCTCAGCATCTTTCCACCCCCTCCTCACACTGGGAGACTGGCAGAGTGTTACTGATCCACTCCCACCCACCCCCCCCCGACCCATCTCCCACACCCCCGCTGAGGGAGCTTTCTGCTTATTTATGTATCCTCTAGAAATTAACAAGCATTATTTAGAACCATCTGTCGCGATTTGCAAGTGTCCTTCACACTTTAGCACTTGCGAAATGCAAAATCAAAGCAGCAAACAATTAATTTGAGAACAATTTGAATTTTTGAATCCATAATGCATGCCCATGTTGTTTTGTTAAGGGATGGGCAAGAATTCTTTTGTATGCAGGTACATAGCGTACAACTGTATTAGGGTTCCATGACCATCCTTGTTTCCAATTAGCTTATGTGTGAAAGCATCATGTCCATAGGGTCCATATTTCTTTTGATGAAACCAACACTTTAGGCAGCTTCTAACCCTGTACTGTATGTAAAAGCACCCTCCTCCTTGCTTTCCCTCTAAAAGTTTCTGCCTGCACCCATCATTGAGGAAAGGTGAAAATGTTAATCATCCATATTTCCCTAATTAAACTCCATGTCCCCCATTAATTACTCCCTCACCCCGCCAACAATTTGTGAGAAACTCCAAGCTGCCAGACGGCTTTTATTGCAAACTATTAATTAGTGATCGGCTGACTCAGGTAGTGTCTTAAGTATTCTAGAGGATGGTTTATGGGTTTTTAGAGAAGGGGATTGTGCCAAATATTCTATCATTGGCCACATGTTCACCATTAAGACAAATTAGGGGCTGCATTGACTGATGAAATTGTGGGCGAAAATCGGGCCCAAAATATTTGCCAAATGGAGGACACAGATGTTGTTTGAATGCTAAGGCATTGTTAGTTATTTAAGCTTCTTCTGCACTGTTCTTAGAGTGTCGCTGTCATTGAGTTGAGAAAAGAGGAGAAAGCACTGCTTTGCCTTTCTAAGTCTGTATCTTTTTATTAAAGACAATATCTTGTTTTGTCAAAGAAATACCCCAGAGTGGTCAATGGGATGCAGTAGTCATATTCATGTACATAACAACTCAACAACGCTGTAGTGTATTCTGACCTTGCTTCTTCAGATTGATGCTTGTGTAATATTGAAATTATGGAGGTCTTATTCAGTAGGTCATTTATGAAACCATTGCCAAACAAAAACAAAACAATCTCAGTAAATAATCAAAAATGAATATGGCCAGGTTTTCTGTCTGTGATCACTGTCTCTCTCTGGAGGTTACCACCCTGTCAATCACATTCTTGCAGAAAACCTGGGAGGCTGCAAAGGCCTTTTCATATTCTGTGTTCAGGAAATTGGTTTGCGATGAAAACATTGGGTTTCTGAATGACTGTTGCATCAACAAATAGCTGTCCAGTGAAGTGAGGCATGAAGTCATTTCCCTGTCAATCACCAAGAAAACATACTCCCAACTCTAACATAATTGGAGCCTGCCATCTGTTACAAGCAAAGTCAATATTCTTTACCCAAATCTGCACTAGGTAACTTTGTAGTTTAGTGGCCCCAGATTGCAGTGGAAGATAACAGATTTTATTACCTAAAGGCCACTCAACATAATATTAATAACAAGTCCTAAATGTATTACTGTGTATAAAAGAAAAAATAACCTATGCTATCCTAATACACAGCCATAACTTGTGATGTAGACTAATAAGACAAGTGTATTTTCCACATTAAGATATTGCCAAGTGCAGCTTTGAAAGTGAGTGTCATCAGGCTGGCCTGTGTTTTCATTAAACCCTATCTCTATGTGGTGTCTGAATTAGGTTAGTTGCATTGAACGTGAGCAGAGGTCCAATGTTTCTTGTGTGTATTATGTTCTTTTAGATGTGGGTTCAGTGGAGGGCCTGGCCTACCACCGGGGCTGGGACACCTTGTACTGGACCAGCTCCACTACCTCTACTATCACCAGACAAGCACTGGACCAGAAACAAGTCGGTGCCTTCAGCCGGCAGGCCGTGGTCACTCTCTCGGAAGAGACCATCCACATGTCCTTGCCCTTGATGAGTGTCAAAAGTTAGTAGCTCTTCTAAGTCTCTAAACACTCTCCCTCGAAAGTAATGGATTATCAATTTGTTAATCCAAAAAGGTTTGAACCAAATCCAGCCTTTCAAACTGTCACCCATTACATTTTTATTTATTTATATATATATTTTCAGCTGCTCAGTTTTATACGTCTCTGGGTCATCATCCTCAAGCACAATGTTGCTTTTCTTCGCTATACTGATGACATGGTACTATGTGCTTTTGGATCTTCATTATCTTAGCCCTATGTAGTGTCAAATTAAGGAAGGAGCTGTGGATATATTTATGTTCAAGAAAAGTATATAACAATACAACATAACAGCATTATCTCATTTCAAAACATTACATTACAGAAGGCCTATTCTTCCTCCCCAAGATACAGAGACACTTGGCCAGACAGATTTTCCCACAGTCATTAAATAAATTACACTTAATACAGAAGGTTGTTGTAAGAGTTTTAACAAAAAAAGGGGGAAAACTGATATTACTACTCTACTAAAATCTATGCACTGGCCTCCTAATACTTTTGGACCAATTTTAAGATCCTATAAATCTCTCCATTGGCAACTTTTTCAGTGCCAAGGCTTTGCTACATTATGCTGTCCGGATATTCTGAGGTGAAGTGTTTTGGTGAAGTTTTACACTTACACGTACACCAAGCGTTTATAGTTTTTTGAATACCTGATTTAACAGTTTCATTTGTGAGACAGTTCTCAGGGAGAAGGTGTTTTCCTTTGTTTAAAAAAAATAACACTTCAGTATCTCAGTCACATCTAGTTCAGATTGAACACTTACATATTCACAAATATAAAAATGTTACTATGAGCGGTTTGAAAAGAGTGACTATCTTACTCCACCTGTTGCACTAACTAAATTAATTTCTTGACCTCAGACTATATCCTTGGCTGGCAATTTGGCACCATATCAATCCCACTCCAGAAACACTGTCTGATAATTAGAATTCAAACTCAAGTGACTAATTTGCAGGCCCTGGTTGTGACTTCTGACCGGAATCCTTATTATCGCACTAAGTGGACTTCCATGACTTCGTCATAGTATGAAGTGAGAGTCCAGGAGCTGAAAAGATTTTAATACAATTTGATACTTGTAGTATCCACCTCTTTATTCTGTGGTTTATCTGCATAGCTGTTAAAGCATGAACCATCCATTTTGCAAACACATATAAACCAAGATATAAATCTTTCATTTATTTACTCTGTTGCTATTATCTGTGTTTTTCATATTCTCAGAAGTCCTCACGGGAGAATATGAATAAATGACCTCTATTTCACAACCCGTGATGCTAATCTGTTTTTATCAAATTGAAACTGAGCTACACTTTATCAGCCATGAGCTCCTTCAAGGCAAAAAAGGGGAAGCCGATGATAGGCAGAGGAGGTCTTGGCATTATGGGATTATGCTGATGACTGACTGATACGACTATATAAACCTCCAAAAATTTAATTCAGGGAAGAAAAATGTTCATGTTCATTAATGTTTGTTTTGCCTACATGGCAGAGAGTTCCCTGGTTGACATGTTGGTAGAGCAGCTATCATTCCTGCTCCCCTGATTAAATTTCAGACTACACATTTGTAGTTCTTGCTGGGGTGGACTTAATTATACAATAAGTACTGAGGTGAAGTAGTGCTTCTTTTAGAGAGAGAGGGAGCCCCTGGTGACATCTTGCATATTAAGAGCCACATGCTTTTGCTAAATTGAGAAGGAAAAGACTAGTCTGCCCCATGGTAATTTGATGTTTGGTTTGGTTGTTCTCACATTTTAGCCTGATGTTTTGGACCAACTGGAATGAGCAGAGACCCAGCATCATGAGATCCACCTTAGTGGGCAAGAACATGAGGATTATCATCAGTTCAGACATCCTGACCCCCAATGGACTGACAATTGACCACAAAGCAGAGAAGCTCTACTTTTCAGATGGAAGCCTTGGCAAAATTGAGAGATGTGACTATGATGGTTCCAGCAGATTTGTGAGTATGAAAATATGTCCCCCAAATAAATATATCTGTAAAGATATTTACAATTTTCATAACCCTGTTTTTATTCTGATTATTATATTAGGTATGGACATTGTTTTGTTAAAGTTCCACATTTTTGGATTACATGCTTTGAATTCCTATGAATCAGTGTTCTTTTTTTTTATTAAGGAGACACAGTGACTCACAATTTAGTCTATTTCCCACATTTGTCCCTCAGTGATGAAGATGTTTCATTACGAAAGAGCTTAGAAACAAGGCACATAGTCAAGGCCAGTGTCAAATTGATCTGCCACTTTCTCCTATAATGAAACTTTTTTTTCAGTTTTCCATTTAATTTCCCATTCTTACTGAGCGCCTATACAGCAGATAAGATCTGAAATACCTCTTGATGTTCTTTTATGATATTTCATATCTGTGGGTACAGATGGTTTCCTTAATCACAGAAGTCATTGCCTGCTAAAGTAAAGAAGCTCAGTGAGGGGAGTTCTCATTTTATCCATGAAAGCTGCATGCATAATTTACAACATCCCAACTGGATATACATCTTCTGTACCCCCAGTGTGTAAGATTACAGTACTACTTGGTCTTTTTTTGCTGTAGATTTCAGTTTTTGCTTGACATGACCTCTGCAGCTCAGTAAAATGGCCCATCTCAATTAGTTGCCCATATGTTTGCTAAGCCGGGTCACACCGCTCAGAAATTCTTCACCTTTGGGTCCCCACCTGCCCTTGCTGCAGTCTAGTCCTACTAATGAAGGCTTTGCAGTGAGACCGCCCGGGATGCAGATTCTTCATTCCAATTAAAATGTGTAAATTAAACAGAGGTGCCTAATTGTCAACTTCAGCACTTACCCAAGCTGTGGTTGTGAAAATCTTAAGACAGCCCGTCTATTGTATACAAGAAGCCTGTTGTGGAGATGGAAGCTTAAGGTTTTTTTGTCACTCAGTAAAAATACTTAACATAATAAAACGGGTGAGTTCCTAGGATACATGCAAGAAAACACATTATAGAACACCAATTTTGTATTGAGTCATAAACAGTTCTGTGCAAAAGTCTTAGACCGGTGTGGAAAAATGCTGTAAAGTTAGAATGCTTTCAAAAATACACACTTTAATAGATTAGGTTTATCAATTACCAAATGCAATGTGAGTGAACAAAAGAAAAATTAGATCAAACAATATTGGGTGTGACCACCCTTTGCCCTCAAAACAGCATCAGTTCTTACACTTTCACATAGTTTTTGTGAGTTGTGAGTCCAGTTGAAGCTGAAGATAATTCTTGGACAGCACATCTGGAAACCCCTGCCTTGAAATGTCTGCCTGGGAGAGACCTTGCTGATGCAGTATAACTACCTTGTGTCTTGTTGCTGTGCTCAGTCTTGGTGTTTGACTTTTGAAAGCAAACTCTCTTCAGCAACCTTGTTAGCTGAGTTTGGATGTTCCTCACCCAGATATATTCCTCCTACACAGTTGTTTCTGTTTCAGTTAATGATTGTGTTTCAACCTACTTCATTAACAAAGACCACGCCAATGTGAGGTATAAAAAGGTAATTTATTCGGATAATGAGGAGTATTTATGATGAAGCGATCAAGGGGAGAGGGATGAAGGGGTCGAGAGGAGTATTTATGATGAAGCGATCAAGGGGAGAGGGAGGATGGGGTCGAGAACGGAAGGATAAAGGGGCTTGTCTAGGGTTTAGTGGTCGGAGCGGCTAGGGACCCGGGGGCAAGACACATAGTGGGGGCTCCTTTTGATGAGAGGCTTGCTTCTCAACCCCCTGTGGTTCCTGTGGTAGAAAAACAACAGTTACTTGGTGGAATTATTAACACTAGCATGAATGTCTTTGATGTTGGGATGAAACTGGAGTGCAAAATGGAAAACCACACGACCACGGAGAGAACATGTAAACTTCACACGGAAAGGCCTGGGACGACCGAAGTTTAAACCCAGGACCTTCTTGCTGTGAGGCCACAGTGTTGTCCACTGGGCCACCGGGCCACTGTGCTGCCCATTGAGATAGAAGAAATAGGGTTTGGGGGGAGGGATGTGAGAACTGAGACAAAGGAGAGAGAAAGGGTTTGGATGAACTTATGTACCGAGAGAGGCGTGGTCCTGTTCCTGAACTTTAGTTATATAACTTAACATATATCGAGTTGGTGATCATTAGCACCTGTTTGGTATAATTGTTTAATCATACACCTGATGATATGCCTACAAACCCCCCTGAATTTGTACCAGTTTAAAGAATTGATACAGTTTTGAAGGCAAAGGGTGGCCACACAAAATATTGATTTGATTAAGATGATTTTTCTTTTTTTGCACAGTACAGTACATGTAGACTTGGATTGCAGTGGAGTGTTCTTCTCAGCAGCAGTCATTATATCCTGACAGTGTGGTTGGCAACAGAAAAGAACAAGAGCTGTTGCACGGCTCACTCCCCTGTGCCATTTTGAGAGTGGAGACCCGTGTCATTAATGAAGACAGTGGTTCACAAAGGGCAGCGGAGAGCTTGATAAGGGAAGATGTCAGCATGTTTAGGAGGGAAAATATGCCCTTTTTACAACGACGAGATGGATTATTAATTGATAGCTGTCTAGGAATGGTTAGTTTCATTCGAGTTCAATGTCAGCAGTGTGGTTCATGTTGCCATGTAAAACCAAAGCTTGTCAACATGCCATTTAAAGAACCATATTTTAACATTGTTGAATATTAAAAAGTGGTAATAATGCATGAAATATGTTCATATTTACCCAAAACATGCGTTCAGCACACAAATAATGTGATGCTGGCTGTATACCTAATGTCTCCCAAATCTAATTTCCTATCAGTATGTTCCATCCTACCCCATCTGGCGTTCAATCTTTCTCTTTACCTCTCTCTGTCTCTTGTCTTTCACTTGCCTGATGGCCAGTTGTTGCTTCCACATGCTGGGCTCCTTTAATCAACACCTGTCCTATTAATCCCAGTATGGCACAGGGCTAATGTGATGCTGCTTACATGTCTGTCCCACTAATGGCTGAAACTACAGAGCTGCTGGAGGCCCTGATCCCCCACACAAGCCTGGAGAGTCCCACAAGGAGGCATCTGATGGATTCCTGCCTGCCTGCCAATGACACTGTCATTTACTCCCCCAACATCTGGGTTAAGCAGTCATGTGGGCGGCATGGGTGATGTTTAGATTAATGAGTCGAAACATTATTCTCCACATTTAATCCTAGGGTTGCACTCAAAATTCAGTAGATGCTTTCTCCTGCCAGATCTTGAAAAGAGTTATTGGTTTGAAGATGGAAGTGCAAATAATGACAGTATGTGTATGAGTACTCCTTGTGATGTAGTTGTATCTATTGTAGCATATATAATAAGTGACACATGTACTCACTGTAAATGTGCCACTACCAGAGTAGCATTTGACAGCACAAGCTTTAAATTTGAAAAGCATGATGGAAGCAGTCCTTACATGAGTGCTTTGCTCTACAATGTTTAGGTCATAGTTAAATCAGGACCCGGAAACTTCTATGGGCTCGCCATCTATGCAGACTTTATCTACTGGTCAGACTGGGCCCACAGGTCTGTGCTGCGATCCAACAAGTACACGGGTAGTGACACCAAGGTACTACGAGCAGATATACCCCATCAACCAATGGGAATAATAGCTGTGGCCAGGGACACAAACAACTGTAAGTATTTGAACATCAACCATGCAGTGTTGGGTCTGCAAATATTTGTGTATTATATGTTTGCAGGTGTCTGGTGTTCATGTGTGCTTGTGTGCAGCAGCTTATACATGTGCATATCCATTATGTTATTGTAGTTTAGGACAATAGACCAAAATAAATATGTTGCTGTATGCACTTTTCTACTGAGATTATTAGTATAAAGTGGGCTTATCTGTGCCATTCCCACAGTTTGCATGCACTTGGCCTGCATAGTGTCAAAAAGCTTTATAGTTGAAGAGTCAATTTTCTACACAGATACAGTATGATATATCTGATCAGCCAGCACTGGCGGATCAGATGACTAGTACATAATACAGGCTCTACTAACTAAAAGGGCTCCTCATTTTGATGTACAAAAACAGCCGGCATGATAAATGAATGTGGTCTTATTTAGAATGGCTAGAAAATTAAGTTTCAGAGGTAATTAATAAAAAAAGCCTAAATAGCCTATGTTGTAAAGGGAGTCTCTAAAGTGTCGTATAAAGTTTAATTTCCAAGTAGGACAAAGGGAAGTGGGCTTAAGCTTGTCCCACTGGTTGGACTCGAATGCCGAGAGTCACGCTATTCCTACTTTATCTCTTCATGGCAAATAATCACATCCTATGACCTGCATCGGCACAGCTGCAAGTCTACGGCATAATGTGCGGTGACCACCAGTGGTGGAGCGGATAATCCATTTATTCTTTTTACATTGTTAACCTCTTATTACTTTTTCTTTGTCTTGAATATCTTGAATATAAATAATCATAGAAATGGTTTACCTGAGCTGCGGAACAGAGGAAGGGTTTCTTCTCTCATGAATAAAATACTCATGGCTGGAGGGCAGCCAATAACAGAGGGTCTCCAATGGACACGCATGTCTCTGAACACTTGCACTTGATATTAGGTCTCTCGCTGCTCAGCTTCTTTTCTAATTTTTTTTTTCCTCGGGACTAGACAAGCACTTACAATTTCTTTCACTTACATTTTCTTTCATGGGTTATGTCTGCAGTTTGGTCATGCAATTTTGTGCAATACATGATTCCCACAGTGCTAGGCCCAGCTTTTTACATCGCACCCCAGGCAGAGAAACACAAGGGTCTAAGGATAGAGGGTGTTGTATTCTCTACTGACTGAAAAGGCCCTTGAGGCAAATTTGTGATATTTGGCACATTGTATCACATTGTAATACATTAGCTACCTGTCAGTGGGGATAGCAGTCAGTATCAGTACAGGCCTTTAACAACAGAACTTCCCTTTTATTCATACGTTGACCACCAATCATCATCTTCAGATTAAAAATAATGTAAGTGTATCATTTCACACTGCAATGAGCCCCATCCTAACAAAAAAAACATCCATCCTGGTTTAGGGATGTATATCTTATACTCTTAGTATGTGTAACTGTGATAACCAACAATGTCATGCCATAGCGTGTCACATAAAGACCTTTCCATCTCAACTATAATTGAATTTTACAGGAGAAAATCTATCAGCTCACCCATTAACTGTAAAGATTATGTTTGGAGTCAGGCCCACAGAGTCAAAAAGCAAGAGCTCCTTTCTTACCAACCATTTAGTAAAAACCTATAGCAAGCTGAGAATCCAAATTCTGTGCCAACTTCCCATGGGATTTTTAAAATGTATGCTAAATTTATCTTAATAATACAGTAGACGGGGGAGGCTGAGGCTAAATGTGCCCAGCACAAAGGTAAGTCACAATGCTTCCTCAGAGAATAACTCCATGAATGTATTGAACAACTTCGATGAATGACATCTAAAAGAGAGTGTGTTTCCCAGGAGGTTTGTCCTTTGACTGCTTCTGACCGCCTAATCAGTTCTGTTTGATTGTTACTGAAGGTGAGCTGTCCCCATGCCGACAAATGAACGGAGGCTGCGGTGACCTTTGTCTCCTGACACCCTATGGGAGGGTCAATTGCACTTGCCGTGGAGAACGTGTGCTCTTAGATGACAACAGATGCGTGTGTAAGTCATGAGGCACTTCTTATTTAATTATACTCCACAATATACTCCTCAACAGATATTGCTTATAATGGCACTATTTAGGCAGCAGTTATTTTAAAAATAGTACTTGTTTACATTTATATGTAGAGGGTAACCTAGCTTCTGTCCACAATCAGTTGAGATTTTATTCGTGATGTTTACATGAACCTTTGACATCTTTGAAGTGATTCCTTTGTACATAGCAACACACAAACAGGAACAGCTGCTGTCTCCTCCTCTTTGAGCAGAAAGTTTGTAATGATTCCAGTAGTCAAAGTCAATACTCCTCAGCAAAATAAAGCTATAATGTTGAGCCACTTTTAAGTTTATACAAACAGCAGAAAACAAAGCTATAAGCATAGGGTGTCACATTTTCTTGCTTAGAGCATTTTGATGGCGTCTTGCTCCCTAATTTGTCACATTGCTGGTTGAATTTGAAATGCAATGTGAGGATAGACCATAACTTGGGAGAAGCTGTTCAAACAAGGGAAGACTGGACATGGAAAGTGACTCATGAGAGCTGGATGGTTGCCTGGATGAGTGAGAAACAAGGGATGTTTGGCCAGACTGAACATGGAAAGTGACTAATGGAGCTGGGTGGTAGCCTGGATGTCATGGTAATGGACATCAGGCTGTCTACCACACCCTGATTCTACTAGAGCAACAAGAAGTTTTTGATTTTTAAATTGTGATGCTGAGATGGAGATTGGTCTGTGAATGTATTAACAAAATACAATGTTGACATTTATTTTCAGTTTACTAGCTCAAGTGAGAAATATCTACCAATTTAATGCAGTTATGATCATTCATTAACAAATGTTGGGTTCACTACAGTATGCATTGAAAAGTTGCCTCTGTGTTCACCTGTATATATGAAGTTTGTTCAATATACACAGCTGAGCTTTGATATAGTGACAGTCATAGTTCATCATGCTCATTGTCTTCTGCAGCAGAAAATTCCTCTTGCAACATCCACACTGATTTTGAGTGTGGGAATGGCGAGTGCATAAACTACCAGCTGACCTGTGATGGAATAGCCCACTGCAAAGATAAATCAGATGAGAAGATGCAATACTGTGGTAAGAAACAATTCACCACTCTGAAGCATATTCAGATAAGAATGTAGAAGAAGCTCATAAACATTGTTGTATCATATGTTTGATTTGGAATTCTTGTAGAAACTCAATGCTTATAAAAATACCTGTTAATTAATGAATTTGGTCATTTCTAACATATTTATGCATTTCACTGCCTTCAGTCAACAGGAGCTGCCGGAAGGGTTTTAGGCCCTGCTACAACCAACGGTGTGTGGCAAACAGTCATTTCTGTGACGGGATCGATGACTGTGGGGATAACTCTGATGAATCTTTCTGCAGCAGTGAGTCACAGCCATCTGATCTCCTGTTCAATCCATCCTGCCTCTGAGAGCACACTAATGCCTATATTAATATGGCACTCTAGGCCACATGCTGTGCTATCTAATGCTATCTTAAATATCTAATGAGACCCAAGATCTTAAAGAGTGCACCAATTCAAACAGGCTCCCAACCCCCACCATTAATAGCTGCTTTTGAGAGACTGGACAATGCTTTGTGTCCCGTTCAATATGGCCAGACTGATTTGGTTTTGACTATGATGGTGAAATAAGTGTAGTCATGTTTACTTCCCTGCTGTAATTGGGGGGAAAAAAGAAAGGAATATTGTTCCAAGTTGATTGAGCTCACAAGGAGACAGTGGTGGTCTCATAATTAATGTATTCTTTTAAATGGGACATCGACAATACCTTGATTACATTTAATTGCAGTATTGTGTAAGTTATATACTAATATTGTAATATAGGTAGAGAGGTAAAATCACTGGAGCCATTGTGCAGTAGTTGGTAAATGAATAAACAAAACCAAGCATAATAAGTGTGATTTGCTCCTCAGGCCATTTTTTTAAGCACAGGTAGCCCAACTGCACAAATACTGCAACTTATGACAAACCTTTTCCTGTCTGGCAGTTTTCAACCTGGAGGTAATTTTACCCACCCCCAGGAAGAGGTTTTAAGTATTGTTGTGAGCTGTACCTGTAACTGTTTCCGAGTGCTGTTTTGGTTCTGATATCTTTTTGAAATGCTAATTCTCTCCCCCAGATATCACGTGTGGCTCATCAGAATCATCGTGCAAGGATGGGAGCTGTGTACCCAGCTCAGCCTGGTGTAACCAGGTCATTGACTGTGCCGATGCCTCAGATGAAAAAAGCTGCAGTAAGTCCTTTAGCCTGTGATTTGCATTACAGTTACTTTAAAACGAAAATGCAAACACACAGTTCTAGCTGCAACACATTAGATGGATCGAGTAACTTAAATCTGTGCTCGTCTCTCGGATCAGATTGAGTACTGCCCCTCACCACTCTTACCTCTACCATTACATCCATTGTGATAAGGCCGTTATTGTGTTGCTGTGTTTTGTATTCAGACCACAGCGACTGCTCTCACTTTTACAAGCTTGGGGTGAAAGAAAAAGAATTTATCAGCTGCAACTCCACCTCACTGTGCATCCACCCCTCATGGATCTGCGATGGTGCAAACGACTGTGGAGACTACGCTGATGAGAGCAGTTGCCAAGGTGAGCACCCAACACAAACACGCACAAAGACACACATTTTGCGTGTGCATTCAGGGACAGATTTAGCAAGCGAGCTACAATTAGAAAAGACTTAAGACAGATTGCATTTTCTGAGATGATTATGAAAGTGGAATAAGAGATTCAGAGAGAGCTTAGGAAAAGATAATGACCTCAATCATTGCTAATGCTCAGAGAACTGACTTGGTTTTGTTGTTCGTCCCAGTTTCCCATGGGCAGAAGTGCGAGGAAGGCCACTTTGCTTGTCCAAGTGGAAACTGCATCTCTAGCGTGTGGCTGTGCGATGGCCAAAAAGACTGTGAAGACGGAGCAGATGAATTCCAGTGTGGTAAACTGACAAATCTTACCTCTCATGGAAGAGCTTCTACACAATAAACTGAAACGATGTTTTGTTTTCTAATGGGTAGAGATAGATGAGGTATTTGGTTGCTGTACAATACTGTTGGCGGTTGGAAGAATATTTATTTTCCATTAACAAGAAGCTATTTGTTGTAATGTTTTTGTCATTTAAATAGATCCAGGCAACAAATATTACATACAGTATATACGGAGGAGACAGAAAGGCAGGAGATGATTGTTTATCATGCCATGAGGCAATTTCTCTTCACTTTGTTTTGCTCCCCCTTGCACGTTTGAGATTTCTCATGTGGGTGATACTGCTTGTTTGAACGTCTAATTTGGATCCTGAATTCAGAGTGAGGCTGCTGAGGACACACGCTTTTCCCCTTCTCTCTTTGAATTATAATGTACAACACTTCCAGTGTATCAATTAATTAATGAGCCATCAGTCACTGAAATTTTTATACTGAAAATTAAAATGTGAGTTCAGTGGAAATCAGTGACATACGAAAGGATTACACATTACAATGACACTACTCTACCTCCCTCACCAGAGGCAGCAGAAGCATTCTTACTTGCGCTTTGATCCATGCTAATGTTTGTAGAAACTACCATGACAAAGTCAAGATGCATCCAATTAAATAGGGAGACCATAATTAAGTCAGGGTACAAATTAATATAATTTGCCCTCAAACAGCTACACACATACCCATTCACATGTCATTGCTTTTGGCATCAAAGCAAAATGTACTGGGTGCTTTAATGTAGGTGGTCTGAGTAGCTGTTAAGCTTCATCACTGTCACACATGCACAAGGTAATTAGATCTGATGGAGTAGTCCCCCACACACACACTCATAGTGTCAAAACACTTGCTGTCTGTGTTGTCTAGCCCATAGACTGTATGGTCTAGCCTATTAAAGAGTAAGAAGTCATGAAGCAGTCAGCAGTTAGTGCTGTCATCTGTGTGCAGACCTGGAGGTTTATAGCATAGCTTTCTCTGTGAGGTTAGAGAGATGTAACTATTGCAATTTGCAGTTATCAACACCAAACACATTTCATTCCAGACATACACACACAATGAGGAATTCTGTTGCATCCCCGTTCAACTGTTTTTCTTTTTTACTATCTATGATACTATCGAGAGCCACCACTAGGCTCTACATATGGCAATGTCTGTCTGTCTGTCTGTCTGTTGGTCGGTCCACTTTACTCCCTATGATGAGCCACTGACTTTTCATCCTGCACCACCATGAGGTTGACATTTATCGATTTTAGTAAAATTGTTAAGCAACTATTGGATGGCTTGACATACACATTAGTACAGATGTCTATGGTGCCCACAGGAAGAATCTTTGGTGATGCCTTGACCTTTCATCTAGCGCTCCCAGCAGGTCTTGTACAGACATTCAGGGTTCCTGGGCGATGTATCCTACTGGCCTTGGGGATCCCTTTTTCTGTGGTGACACCATGAGGTTGACATTTGTGTTTTTGAGTGCAATTCTTGACAAATATTGAATGGATTGCCATGAAATTGAACTTGTCATGTAGCTCAATCACGAGGCCAGGTTTGTCCAATATTTTGGATTATGACCCAATACCCCAAAAAATACTTTGGCAATAACATTATACCTGCTAAACATAGTCCTGTTAACATTATAAGTATGAGCATGTTAACATGCTGACATTAGCATTTAGATCAAAGCCCCTCTGTGCTCAATTTGCAGCCTCACAGCATGGCTGTAGACCAGCCAGACGGTAGCAGTGAGGGACTGCTGACAACCGGGACTAATGTCAGTAAGAATAACACAAATAAAATGTGGCCGTAGTATTTATATGTATTTGCCTTTGAGAGTGTTTGACTAAGATGTTGCAGATCTCTTATTAGTCTGGTTTGCTCTTCCTTTATAATTAATCAGCACCTTTGTTCACATTTCACTTGCAACAGAAGTGAGGAAGGCAGTTCAGTGCAATCCCGTTTTCATATTTAATGCTCTTCCAGTTATCTGATTTATTTTGTAAATTGCCCATGAATGTTGTTAGAGAGATGCAGAACACATGAACACCATTTCCAGTCCTTAATCCAAAAAATGTCATTTGTGCCTGTGTGAAATGATAACATGCTTCAAATGTGCTTATATCAGAACTGATATGAATTGTGCCACAATGCTTTGAGAAGTTCTGAATAGCCTTTTCAGGACAAATAGACAATATTCCCATTCCTCTGAGTTAATTATCATATAAAAAGCTCCAGCCACTGATAATCTGACTGCAAAGTGGTTTGAGGAAAATGTCATTACATTTCAGAAATTTGAAATTCCACATCTGATTAGATGAAATAGCCATTTGTCACTCCACAATGCATTATGTGCTTTTCTACTGTGTGAAACACTTGAAAGACTTTCTTTGATACGTTTAATGTGGCGTAGACTTGCTATTTTGTTATGCACTTGAAGCAACTGTTTGCATTTGAAGTGTAGATTTAGTATCACATACAGAAAGTCTGGATAATCACAGTTTCCAGATTTAGCCATTTAAAGTTTATCTCATCCCTATCATACACCATTGTATCAGGGCACGAAGCGCTGGTGTGATGTACAAAGTCTGACAGGAAGGAAAGCAATGCAGTTTGAGAGACCCGCCACTCTCTGTAGGATCCATAATTCCTTATACTCTGGTGTGACCTGGAGCACACACACACACATAAACACATCCTTCCTTCTCTCAACATCTCATCAAAGCTCTGGCAGACTTTGCCAGGCCTGACATCTGAGGGAAAGAGACCACAGAACAACTCCCCAGGGAGAGTGGGTGGCTCAGTGACACAAACTCAGCACAGATTATGAATATATCCACAATAGCTTTTACACAGTGATCAGGAGAGTACTCTCTTAGTTGACTACCCACTGTTTTGTATCACCAGTTTGTTTTTGAATAAAATAACAAACAAAAAATCAATAATTATTAATTACATGCTTTGATATTGGTTATCAGTTAATGTTTTTATGCACAGAAACCAGGAGCAAAAAAAATGTGTGTGTGTGGGGGGGGCACAAATATATATATTTACAGTCCTTTGTGTGGCAGCTACACTCATGCGTGCTGCTAAGCAGAAAAACAAGCAGGCTAAGGGGAAACCCACATGTTGTGTTTTGATTAAAAACCTTCTGCCCTTTCTATATGGTATGCCACTTTTGCTGTTGTTTCCTCCTCTCTTTGTTTGATTTATGGCGTTGAAATCTTTTCTTCCCCACTGCCCTCTGCAGATTCGTCATGCTTGTGGAACCAGTTTGCCTGCTCAAAGAACAAGTGCATTGCCAAGCAATGGCTGTGTGACGGGGAGAACGACTGTGAGGATGGCCTCGATGAGAGTGTGCAGATATGTGGTTAGTGCCCTTTCAGATGTCATGAGGAATCTGCTGCTGGTGTAAAAGGTCACATCCCCTATATTATGTGTGACAGCTCCATGTGTTCTCCTAGCAGAGCTGGAAATGAATGGACAGAAATGAAACAATGATAATGAGACAACAAAAGAGACCACAGGCATTTCTGATGATTCGCGTGGGCACTGAGGCAAATATATTTTTCATCAATGAGGCCTAAGAGACACATCTATTTCAATGGGCAAATGAGATGTGTATGTAATGAATTCTACAATGAAATAAAAAGAATCCAACCGCTATAAAGAGACTAGAATTGCTGTGAACATTGGTTGTATAATTGGATTGTAATGGAACGTAGAGGAAATATTAATGAACCGGCCCAAAGGTTTCCCAGGCACTATTCTTATCAAAACAAGATATGCGCTTCAGCTATACAGTACATGCCTAATTGAACTGCTGTATTTACCTTTGTTTCTCAATGACGCCAATTTTTTCTACTGTTCTCTTAAAGGGCAGTCCTAAGATAAAGGAGAGTATTGCTGACTTCAAGTATAATTCAAGTGAATAATTCTTAATCACAATAGCGTAGTCATTGTTGTTAGCTTCCGTTAGGGGAACACATGCGCAATGAAAATTTGTTTATTTAGGCCAAAAAGGGGTATGAGTTCAAAACCATAACCAAAACCTTTTTTCTCTGAGTTCTAATATAGCCAGATATTCCCAATAAGGGCAGAACAAGGGCTTTGAATAAATGGTAAATGTTCACAGATAACTGAAGGTACCAGCCTAACCCAATCCACCTGCTTCATTTAGGTGCCCTTTGTACTCATTCTTCTCTGTGGTGCATTGTATTCTTTGGCTTTTGAAAGTAGAGCATGTGGTCCTGTTTTCCTTTCAGGCTCAGTGACATGTGCTCCAGGGCTGTTCAGCTGCCCTGGGTCGTATGCCTGTGTTCCGAAACGCTGGCTCTGTGATGGTGAAAGGGACTGCCCTGACGGGAGTGATGAACTTTCTGCAGCTGGCTGCGGTAAACTCTAGTGTCTAGTTCAACAAATTGAATAGCTCCCTACAGTTACAACAGAAACTTAATGTAATCCCAGAATTAAGAAATCATTGCTTGTTTACACATTATTGTAGTATAATGAGTATCCCATTGAAAATGAAACCCACCAAACACATACTGTGCAAATCCCTTTGCAAATTTTATTTCAAGCTAGGAAAATAAAACCAGTATACAGTGGGAAGTGGCGAACAATGGAAGTTTTTGTACTTCTCTAAATGGTGTGCCACAAATCCATTCATCTGAAACTTTGTTTCTTCTTTGATTCAAGCTTACTAAACAGCAGAAAAACAATTAGAAATCACCACAGACAAATGGAGTAGACTTACTAATGTTGACATTTTATACATATTGCATGGCATCTTTTAGAAAAAAAACGTTTATTCACTAATAAGCCCTTTTACCTATTTCTTTTTGTGCATTAGCACCCAACAACACATGTGATGACAGCTCGTTTCGCTGCCACAACAAAGCATGCATCCCCCAGCGATTCGTCTGCGACCATGATGACGACTGCGGAGATGGGTCTGATGAGTCAGTGGAATGTGGCAAGTAGATTTATCTTGCACTCTTGTTCTTAAAGCTGGGTAGGCTACATTGGAGAACTAGCAAAAGAGCTATATTTTGAAAGTATTCTACTAATAATCCCAACCCCCTCTCTTCAGGCCTCAAAAGCCATTTTCCTATGCAGTGAGTGCATGGGCAGAGTGCAGGTAGGTAGGTAGACAGGATGGCAGGTAGGCCAGACAATCATTGTATTCAGTTTGAAAGAAATGCTGCTTATAGAAGTCATGTGACATCCACAGATGTCTTTTATCATTGTGTCAGAGCATTTGATTTGTTGATTGCTGTCAGGACGCAGAAAGGGAATATCAACAAATATAAACCACCCTAGCTTTATATTCACCAATGGTATATGAATATGCCCTAATTGAAAGTTGCACTAGCGAGCTGAAAAAACTTGTGTTCGACCGTTTGAACTTCAATGAAAACATGTCCCTATATCAAAATCACCAAAGTGAAACAATTTGGAGTCATTGTGCATGGGTTTGATAACCGGGGACCACTCTTGCCATGAATAAATTAAACATAAGCACATAAAAAAAAAAAAATGGAAGACGTTGTTTTATACAGTTAACACATTCCCTGGACCTTGGCCAGTTTTCTAGGCAAAATAATGAGATATAATAACATTGTTTGAAATGATGGAATAGTTATCTATATCTATATAAAGGACTGTATGTTGTTTTAAATTAATAAAGTGTGCATTCCAGAGTAAGATGTTTTCTTTTTAAGCATTTAAAGGTGATAATGCTAAAAGGCTAGGTCTTTTGCAACTGGTTTGTTATAAATCTGTTTATGTTTCTCTGGACTCTAAGGATTGTTTTATTTGATATTATTGTACTTTTAACCATACTGACACTGGTCTCTGAGCTATAGGGGATTATCTGTCAGTCTATTTTTGTGATGCCTTGGGCTGATAAAACATGTGTATTTATGTTTTTAAATATTGCCCAATGCAGCTGTGAACAGCATTCTACCTCCAGATGGCCTGATTTGTTATCAGCCATGATTCGATATACACTACGAGGATGCTTCACTGCAATATTAACAATGTGCAAGCCTTGTGCAGCATTATTTTTCACCATTTGCACTTAATTCTGCCAAAGTTACACCCTAAACCGAAGTGTCACTATCTCTTTCTTTAGTCTATCGCTCCTGTGGATCAGAGGAATTTCGCTGCAGGGACGGCCGCTGTCTTCTCAGCTCTCAGTGGGAGTGTGATGGCCATGCAGACTGTCCCGACCACTCTGACGAACTGCCTCTAAACCTCAAATGTCTGGCTGCAGGTAAGACTGCTGTTTGGCTCTCAGCTAGAATCTCTTCATCAGTGTCACCAGAAGCACCACTTGCCCAGGAAACTGGCTGCGACATATGACAGAAACAAAAAGCGCTACAACCAGGAGAGCGTTCTTGAACGGAAAGGAATTTATCTGTCGAGATCCATTGTCAGGTCAAAACCATTCCCCAGCTTTGATGAGAAATTACAGGGCATTGTGCCAGTGACAGTCATGTCTTGCTCTTTTCAGGAAGCTTGTGCAATGGCTCCTTCTTCATGTGCTCCAATGGACGCTGCATCTCGGAGGGGAATCTCTGTGATGGGAGAGATGATTGTGGAGACCGGTCAGATGAGAAGAACTGTAATCTGAATGAATGTTTAAACCGCCGAGTCAGTGGATGCACACAGGACTGCCAAGACCTTCCTGTCGGATACAAGGTAAGCGGACTAGTCATGGTTCAGTAGCTTAATAGCATGCATTCTTCCTCAAAGAATGCACAGTTGGTCCATAAAGTCTAATTCACCCTGCAAAATCTTAAACCAGGCTGCAATAAAACTGCAGATGGAAATAAAACAATTGTAAACTATTTTTAAACAACCTATAAACTAGTGAATATGATTTGGTGCAAAAACAAAATGTGCCCTTTAAATATGTGTCACAGCTATAATGTGTCCTACTACAGTCTAACATTTTAAATTATAGAGTTTACTGACCTTCAGTAAGCTCTAGCAGCATTAGTAGCAAGTTAAATGTGAAGCTTATATTAGTAATAGTGCAGACATAAATTATGAATTAAGCCTAACTTCGCACATCATTAAACAGATAAA
>NW_024043264.1:0-32157 GCF_014851395.1 Micropterus salmoides | reverse complement strand
TTTTTTACTTTTTCTATAGCCTAGTCCTCTTCCCCCTGCACCATTGTGGGCGGTTGCGATCAGTGTGAACCACTTATAAAGTTGCTATTTAATTGAAATAAATGCTGCAAGGCTTGTTGGATATGTTCCAAACGGAATGGTCTTTCCTAACAATTATTTAAAGCTCCTGCTCACTAGGTAACCTGCATTTCAGACCAGTAAAACAGCATTTAAACGAGGCATCTGTCTTTAAATGACTTTGTCTGGACCGCACTCTCCATCGCAGGAAAACTGCTCATATCGGGGTAGTTTCCTCCCGTGTCGCCGTGCCTGCTGCATGTTCTGGAGCCACACAGGCACTAATTAGGGGATGCTCTCTTAGGACGATCGATGTGCCTCATATTGGCTGGCTCCAGCTCATTGACGAGCTTAGTGAGGGAAGCAGCTACTAAAAGACCACTTCAGCCCCGGCAGCCAATCCGCGCATCATACAGTAGAGAATAGCTCATAACGCAAGCGTCTGCTCTGACGCTCGAGCAGGTTGGGGGAGCAGGACCTCGTGTTAGGACATTTCGAGGGAACAGGGCAAGGGATTAACTGGTGGGGGGTGGAGGCTACTTCAGGGGATTTGATGCAGAATAAAAGCTTTAATTGTTTTAAAATTAAAGCTCTGTCTCCATTGGTTTGGAAAGGTAAAGGAAACATTTGATTTTGTAATTTTGAAAGTATGAAAACAAAACTAGTGGAGATCTGGATATTTGGAAGCCATACTTAAAAACAGTCACATTTGAGGATTAGGAGCAGTGATCCTTAAGACCATGTGGCTAATTATTTACCAAATGCTGTTATGCTGTGATAAAGCATTGCTCCACTTTTTGTTTTGGTGGAAATAATAATAACAATATATTACAACTGTGTAAATTTTCTGAAGTGTATTAAAGCATGACTTTTAGGTTTGGGTCGGCCTGTTTGTGCCACAGTTTTTTTTTTTTATCTGATTGGAATTTTTGCTTGCGGTAGTGAATCTCTAATAAAAGTGGAGGTCTATCATTGAGCTTTTATAATCACAATAGTCTGGTTGTCATGCCTTCAAATCCCCCCTCGTCTGTTCTCAGCCTCTTTCTCAATAACCCACAAACTTTGTAGCAAAGCCTTTTCACACTCTGCTTTTTAAACTGCTATGTTTGATCTTTTGGTAATAGAGCCTGTTCCCCAAGTGGTGCGTGTTGTGGAAGCATAAAACAAATGCTTCACATTTTGTGTGGGCCGAGTTTATTTATAGTTTACCCCGTCGGACTGTTTTGCGCATCATTTTTCCACTGTGCGCCGTGATGTCAGTGATCTGTTTTCCAGGTGTTGAAACACAGAGGGGGAGGGCTGCTTAGATGCTGCTGCATAGATTGACACACAGATTTTTTCTCTCTGTCTCTTCTCTTTTCATTCGAGATGACTTTGCACTTCTTCCAGGGTTTTATTGCAGGCCCATTAGATGTCAAAGTGGAGTTCAAGGGTGGTCCCGAAACAAAAATAGGGTTTTCATTTGGGCCTTATTTCATTTATCTGAGGTTATCTAATTACAAATATGCAGACATTGCTTTACTATTCAGACGTTTCACTTTAACTTCTGTCAGCTTTGTTTCTCCAGTCATACCAGTCAATCCAAAACAACAATACTGTGGGTGTTCTCACTCAGGTGGGGGCCTAATGTCTGAATGTGTTTTTTTTTTAACATCAAAAACCACAATTTAACAGCACTCTGTGGTGAAATTCAGTTGAGAGTTTACGGATGGTGCACCCAAAGCACCAGTCCCGTGCCTGCTGGGGCATGTTGTCATGTTGAGTGATGTGTGACAGTGGATGTGTCAGCGTGGTGCTCTCTGGGATCTACTGCCTGTATAGGGACAGCCACACCACCTCAATCGTAAAGCCATTAATCTGCTGTTTGTCCGCTTTTCTAATTTAGAATCAATAGGGACCCCGCGGGGAATATTATGCACAGATGGAGAGGACGTCAATAAAATCACGGGACCACTTTTGGATATCAAACCTATTGTAATGTGTTGGACAATAGGCAGGGAACGGGGTAGAATTAGTCAAAAGAAATGCCCGTGTTCTTTTCTATGTCGGAGACACGAGGTCTGTCTTATTGTTGTCGCGCTTGTTTTTTTCCCCTCACTTAAGCCTGGATATAAAACAGTCTCGTCGCTGCCGGCGCAGCGCTCGCTGCTGAGGCGAGGTGCGTGTGAACAAAAGAGGAGGCACGGCAGAGAGCCGAGAAGAGATCGGTTTTCCAGGCGTTGCGCAGCTCCCGGAGGAGACGTCACGGTTTGATTGAAGCTATGCTCCGTGCTGGCCTCCCGGGACCTCGCGATGAAACGGGAGAGCCGCCCCTCCCCTTCTCTCTCTGTCTCTCTCTCTCCCAGCACTCCACAAAGCTTTTAGTTTCGATGAGGTCTGGAGCGCACGGATCACTTCCCCGCAGAGATGTGTCGGCCTTCAGTACTGTTTCACCGACACACCGGGTTGAATCTCTACTCTACCAACTGTCTGCCATATTATAATTCATATTTTCTGCAGCCAAACTCTTAGGTGTTAGTAGACAAAATAGTAGTAGATAAAATAAACATTTGGACCCTGATGGTTTGACGTGATGTGAATAGAGGGACTGTGGCCTTTATCTAAATCTCCCTATGATTGTATTTGGGTTACTGACCTCTCTGTGGCCTATCGAAAGATTGATTTAGCTGCAGAGTAATGATGACACACCACACCTCACCTCCCTCCTCTTAAGTCTCTGCAAGCTCAGTCTTGATCAGGCCTCCTCGTTTGTTTTAAAGATGTTGGTGCCTCGGGCAGCTATCTCTCTGACGAAATCCCACAGACACTTGGCAGCGCAGCAGGGTGATGGCGATAGGAGTTTATTACACCAACTGTCTTCAAAGCAGGAATGTGTTATCTGCTTTCTGGATGGCACAACGCTGAGTTCATGATGGCTATAAAGCTTTTGACCTGGAGTTGGGAGTCAGCGCCAGACTCCATACCACCAAATAGACACTAAAGTTCGTTTTAGGCCTGGCCAGTGTAATTTCCTCGTAGCTTTCACCATGTGTGACCTTTTTAAAAAGCTAGAAATTTAGGCTATGTCAGTGGTGTGAAGGCTTGGTTTCCCCCAAACTGACCTGTTTAAACTGACATTCATTTAGCCTAATTTACGTCTTTACACACCACCAATAATTACGCCTAAGCCTCCTCTTTAAACAGACTATTCATTATATATGGGGGGAATGAGTTCTTTAGCTTCATGTGCTTTCATTAGGATCATCCAGCACATGAAAGTAGGCTAACGCCAGCATTTCAAAGGAAAGTCAAGAAAGCTCCGGTAAACGCCGTCCGACTCATGCATGCGCATCCCTATTACAATCGGGTCCTTTGGTGGCATAAAGGGCCATTTAGTCCCTATTTGGCCCGGGATGAATAGAGTCAGTTCAGCAGCCGCCTCCCTGGCCCTAGTGGCAGCACGGGGTGGGGGGGGCTCAATGTCGCCGTTGTTGTCCGTTGTTGTCGCCCGTGCTGTAGAGGGGGAACTGAACCGTGCACCGACTTGCATGCTGCTGTGCAGCGGCCCGGGAGGACGCAGGGGCCCCTTGTTTACAGCTCGGTCGCTAATAATGTGACAGCTGAAGAGACGCCGCTGGCTCCTTCCAGCTCTGCGCTCCACCAGCAGCGCGCTCTCTGTGTGTCTCTCTACAGCATTTATCTCTTCTGTCCCCCCCTCGCTCTCTTCAATGTACAGTTGTGTTATATCAGAAACTACACTGACAGTGTGTCAACTTTCCTAGAATGCACTCTTGAGTCTTCACCTCATCTTGGGATGATCAATTGGACCATTTGGCACACTCAGCCTGGTGATCAATAACAATTAAAATTGGCCACGCATTCTCTCTTTATGATGCCGGGTGTTGATGAGTGTGGCCCTGAGACTGTGTGGTTAGTACTCAGGCTGTAGTTTTGGTCCGCGCTGTTTAAGTATTCTGAGATTTGTTCTTGCTGATTTCTATTTTGTTCAACGGCAGTGTGCACAGAATTCCTTTGGCTTTGGACACGCACACACACTGGCAGTGGTGTGTACGTGTGCGCGCGTTTAATCCGTGTTTATGCCCACCCCACCCCCGTCGCTGCGGAGATTATCCTGCGTCATACTGCATTTTTTTTTTTTTTTTTTTTTTTTTAGAGCTGATCGGAGCTCTGCGCTTCAGAGAGCCTGGCAAAGCTCCAGGGACAAAGAGCGAGTGGCTGCCTACCCTTCCGTTATTCAGCAAAGACCCACATTCCCAGTTTCCTGTTACCGAACAGACGAACCTGAAAACAATCCGATCATAAACACAGGAGGGGATTGTGAATGATGCCAGGGGTCCGTTAAATGTGGATCCGCGCTTCCAGTCAGTTATTTATCAACTTATGAAGGAAGAGGAAGCTGCTAGCGGTGATGCAACCACCTTCCCAACTCCACCGTTCGCCCTCAGTCTCCTCCATACAATAGGCCTATTACCGGTGGTGCACCCGGTAAGCAAAAAACCACTGTGCTGCACGGGGAGTAGAGAGGCCTCAGCCCTGAAGGAAATGAGGAACGGTGTCGGTGCGCGGGTCACTGAGAGTTCAAGTCATTGTCGTCAGAGCAGCAAACAAGGGGGAAGAGGGAGAGGCGAGTTGGTTTTCTCTCCCTCTTTCCCCTCTTTATCATTCTGTGTGCTCCTCCTTTTTCCAAAAAGCGCACAATACCGAAATGCATAGCTATACGAGGTTCCGCTAAAAACACCCGGTGGTTTTCTGTTTAATGGTGCGAGTCGGGGCTCCGCTCCAGCGGTCTGGTTCATAAACGCAGCTCCGACCGCTGCGCTCCCCCTTCCCCCTGCCTGCCTGCTGCTGCCGCCGACCAGTGTGATGGATTGGACGGCCGTCGGGAGTTGTTTGTTGCGCAAACTATTCTTAGCAGCGGGGATGAACGTCAACACACTGCCTTTTCCTCCTTTCCTCTCTCTCCCACTCTCTCCTTCCACTTATAATGTGGCATTTTGGCAGGATTTCTTCATGGAATATTCTCAAAGCATCCAGTTTGTAGGCCACTAATGCTCCCTTTTATGTTCAGACCTCACTGAAATTATAAACATGGGATTTGAAATATATAGGCTTAAAACGCCACCTTTCATATACTTAAGTGTGCCTCCTTGGTCTGAATGTTAAATGAACAGTATTTCCAAAGCATCTAAAATGTGTCTGTTCAAGCATAACAAGCAATATTGGCATTATTGTGCTCCCTTGCGTTTTTGGCTTAATTTTAAGCTGGGTGCATGCAGTGTACTGGATACTGACCATGAGGCTCGGTGCGGTCTCTCATCTTTGCTGGGTGACTATCCATTTCATGGAAATGACAGACGCCATGCAAACTACTCTGTTATCAGCACAGTGTGGCCACGTTGTGAAGTAATAACAGGCCTTATGACACAAGACTGTGTTTTTGTTGTGCTGACCTATACAAGAACAGATCGTTTCCTCTCTGTTGTTTCGCAGGTGTTTTTTTTCTTCTTCTGGGAAAGCAACATACATGCAGGTTATGTTTGTACCAAGGAGAGTTATCTCACTAAACTGGCAGTAAAGGTTGCATTTAGGTTGAAGGGGATATCCATAAAGGCAGCATGTCATTGAATATCTGCATTTGTTTAATAGGCTTATTTTTTCGTTATCATGTTTGGTCTCATTAGTGGAGACTTTTCAGTGCAAGAGGACCCACGTGTGTTTGTGTGTGAGAGAGACAGAGAGAGAGGGGTGCATGTGTCACTCCAGGAAATGCAGGAAACGGGAATGATGTGATTTCTCAACGATGTCTGTGTAATTTGCAGAAACGCATGTGTCTGTGCGCACATTCATAGCTTCACTAACACTTACGCAGGCACACCGTTTTAGATCCGTCATATGCGGATGTTGTTGAAGCAGGACCTGCCCCGGGGAGCTGGGGCAGGGGGGCTGTGGGGGAGGGGAGCGCTGGGCGGGGAGGAGCTGTGCCGAGGGGCCCACAACAGGCTGATTAATGGGCCTCAGGTCATGGCAATAAAAGTGGCGTGGCAGCGAGACTCAGAGGCGTTTCTCTGCGATGATCGAGGAGCCAAGTTTCTCTGCTGCTCTCAGCACTGCCAAGCATGGCTTCACTTTTACTATTTAAAGGCACTTCTCTCTCCCACTTCCCTCTCCTGGTCTCCTACCTCATGCACTGGCTCCACTAACAGGGGTGTCTGCCCTAACTAGTCATCAAGTCAAATATTCAAACTTAAGATTTCCTTTTAAATAAAATCTACCAAGTGGAATCAATAATTTCAACTTTTCTCATTGTTTCACCTGTTGGAGGATTTTGAAACAGCCCTTTGAAATTTGGCAGACCACTCTGTTAGTATTAAGATAACTCACCAAGGCTGTGTTCAGTGATATCAGTTTTGCCACTTGTAATATTATGAACATTATATTTGTGTTTTTTCAGCTTCTTTCACACCTGTTTTTTTTGTGATTGTGATGTCCCTCACTTAGTAAGCAAGATATTGTTACAGTTCTTAAAACCTTAACTTTTGTTGTCACTAAAATGACACCATAACATAAATACAAATTTGAAACATTGCTGTAAATTTGAGCAGTTTAATTAAATTTGTGGTCGTTTCTTTGCTTTTAATGTACATTAGGTTTTGGAGTAAGGTCGTGTTCATTTTCTCACTTTGCTGTATATCAGTATAGGTCAGCATGGTTCATATTTGACAAAAATTGTATTTAGTCCTGGCAAGAGCTATATCTTCCAGCCCCATCAGCAGAGCCCAGCTGATAAAAGCACAGATTTAATGTTAAAGACGAGTTATTAAATGTGTCATCTTCTTAAATGTTGCACTAATGAATAATTGATAACAATGTACTTGTAACTTATTTCATATCTCCTTAACATAAAATAACAGCTCTGTTATGCTCCATTGCTTAAAAGAAATTAAAATGTAAACAAATCATTTGTAGATTAAAGCGCATTTCACACACAAAGGGATCTTGGTGTTTTTTAATTAAAAATAAAATCAACTTTAAAGAAACGGCCTTTTCACTTCCATGGTCATGTTCTTCTTTATCTTTATACCTGTCTCCTATGTTATGCGTTCTCAAACTGAATCTATAGTTTATTTTAAATTTTGCACAGTTGTGTCTTTTTCTCTTCCATACTATACTTTAGCGTGTTTTCGCTGGTGTGAGTGTTTGTTGATCTGTGGCTCTGTGTTGGCGGGCGGTAAATGGTCTCCCACCGAAGTGGTCTCTGATGTATAATCTTCCCTCGCTTCGCTGGCTGAGGCAGCTGAGAGAGCAGGTCAAAGAGGGCACAGAAAAACCAGTGTGTGGGGAACGTGACTGAATAGATGCAGCCCCACAATGCTCGTCTAGCCCGCAGGGTGGGCAGGATGGGGGTCAGGGGAGGGGGATAGGAATGGGGGAGGGGTGGGGGGTGCTGAGGGGCGTTGACGGATGGGAGGGGAGGGAAGGGGAGCTCACAGCACTTTCATCTCCACTGACTACTTCGGTGGAGGTGTGAGTGTGTGTGTGTGTGTGTGTGTGTGTGTGTGTGTGTGTGAGAAGAAGGGTGTGATAACTATAGCTAATGCTGCCATTATCTTTCTTTTCTTTGTACCTTCGCCCCACTCCCTGTCTTTCATTTTAATTAAACATCTTTGTTCCACATTTTACTACTATATAGCAAAAATATATCTGTTGATATAGTATTTTTTGCGTGGACCAGATATTTACGTATACTTATAAACTGACATTTTTGTCCTTTTAAAAAAATGTTTGGGCAGTGGGATTACAACTGAGCTGTGTTGTGTGTTTGTCTATATGTGTGCGTATGTGGCGGAGCCAAGACACTAACTGCTAACTGTTTGCTCATCTCCGCAGGGCAACATCTGTTCGTGATGTCGATGCTGAGACACAAACCAACCTGGAACTAAGACAAGGGAACCACATCACACAAAACATGGCAAGTCCCAGTACTCATCCTCAGTACTGTTTATACTCATTTGTCAGTTGAGTTACTAATATGTGGAAATAAACGTTTGCATGCACGCAACTATCCTAGTACGCTAAAATCTTTTTGTGCTTACTTTTTTTTTTATTGTTCATGCTTTCAATGTATGATTATCCAAATTGTCTGTCTTTTTTTCTTTCTATGTTGGTAGTCACATTTTCTTCTGTGGTATCCCC
Source organism: Micropterus salmoides (assembly GCF_014851395.1). Taxonomy (NCBI): domain Eukaryota; kingdom Metazoa; phylum Chordata; class Actinopteri; order Centrarchiformes; family Centrarchidae; genus Micropterus; species Micropterus salmoides. The sequence goes on along the minus strand of NW_024043264.1, from coordinate 23,907 downwards.
TTTTTGCTGCAGGTGGATGCAAGGTTGACGCCACTGGCAGCGATGGGGCTGGACCGAGGCACTCTAATGCATGAAGGTCTTCGTCTCCATGGTGGGGTTGTGTACCCAGGGATCAGAGCACTGTCAGCAGAGAAGAGCCGAGAGACAGCCACCCTTCCCCTCACTTATAATAGGGATGGTCTCCCAGAGCTCCTCTACAAGCCTGATGGCCCTTTGGACAGTCGTAAGCCCACTAATGGATATCTGGGCCTCTACAAGGGCACCCCTCCAGGTCTCCCCAAGCCTATGCTGGTTCCTGGAACTGGAAATGAAGGTCTAGGTTTGGAACGCCGAGTAGGACCTGGAGAAAAAGCTTCTGAACTGGGCTTGGCAGGTGCTGGTGGCAGCTACCTCCGCCTGCCGTGGCTCAACCCCTACCCCGAAGCAAGCATGTATCCCTTCATGGACACATCCAAGTATGCGGCTCTTAACATGTACAAAGCCTCCTTGCTCAGCCAACCCAACCCTTATCTTCCCCAGCACCTGGCCTACTCTTCTCTGTGTGCAGCCCAGGGAGGCAATGTTAACCCTGCAGCAGCCGCTTCTGCTGCTGAGAGGCTCTACTATATGCCCCCCTATCCTCCTTCTCCCATCTCTTCTCCCCTTGTAGCACCCCCTATGAGGATTCCTGCAGTCACAGTGGCCCCCACATCACTGGTACACTGCCAGGACAAGGGGCTTCCATTTGCACAGCAGCTTCACCAACCTTCCCCTCATCCTCAGCACCATCAGACTGCTATAGACAGGGACCGGTCCCCGAGCAGGAGCAGCAGACCAAGCAGACCTCCCTCAAGGAAGGGCTCTAGCAACAACAATAACAACAGTAGCACTAGTGGCACCAGTGGTGGGAATAATAATAGTCTGCCTACTGATTCTTCTCCTCATGCATCTTCTCGCCTACCCCAACCTCCCCCTCCTCCTGCTCTCATTGATAATTCACTGGATTTACAAAGGCCAGTCGTTAGGTTAGGACAACCACCCTCCTCTTCAATATCTGCCTCATCTACACAGTCCATTCCCCATCCATTCTCTGTGAGCAGCATGGCATCAGAGCAGCCCTCTCCTGCCCGGCCCAGCACACACAAATCTAGGCCAAGAGATGTGGCGCCTGAGCACAGAAGTGTAGGGGTGGAGAGGAGACCCAGTAGGTCACCCTCCAAACCCAATTTTGAGCGGCCAACTCACCCACCCCAAGCAACCAAAGACTCAGCAGAGAAGCCCTTGGATTTGTCTGGGAGAATACTGGAGTTTGGACTGCCTCCCAATGGATTCCAAGTTAAGATGGACACTATAGCACCAGGGGCACGTTATGGACTGCCCTCTAACCGAGAGCTCCTAAAGGAAAACGTGTCCCTCTCACCTTCCTCTCACTCTGTGGTCAGCAGCACTTCTTCAAAGGTCCCAGAGAGGCCAGAGATGATTAGCACTTTACACTCCTCCTGGGTTGTACCTAGCCCGTCTCCTTCCCATGCACAGCACACACCAGGCTTGCCCCCCTCTCCAAGGCCTAACACAGACCTGAGCCTTTCACAAGCCAAAGGCTCCTCACCCTCAGTTATCAAACACAAGGGTCTGGAGAGAGTACTCCCCCAGCAACGTAGCTCATCCTGTCCAAGGATAGGGGATCCCAACCATACTGTTTCCTCCTCTCAGCACTCCTCTCTGGTCAGCTCCAGGGCTCTTTCTCCCAAACCCAATGGTGAGTGGGTCAAACACAGCCCCAGCCAACCAGAACATCCAGCAGCCGTGGGCCACCACAGAGAAGGAACAGAGAAGTCCTCCCAGACCACTAAGAGAGGTGAAACGACTCCAGAGGTGTCATCATACAAGAGGCCCTGTTTAGAGAATGGTCACCCTCCTGGCCACCTTTACCTTCCTCAAAGCGACGCTTACCTGAACCACAGTTTGGCCTATGCCAATAGATACCTGCACTACCCCATCCCTGATGGCATGGCACTACACTCCCTGCCAATTGCAGGGAAAGGCCCAGTCTACCATCACCCAGTATTGCTGGGTAGCAACAGCCTTTACCCAACCCACTTGGCAGCAAAACACCCTTTACCCTACCACAACCTCCCAGGTGCTCCAGGAGGGGAATACCTCACTTATAACTCACAGGAGATGGCTCATCCCCTGATGCAGACTCGCTCAGACAACAAGCCGCCAGAAAGGGGAGATGCTACTTTGAAGCCCCGGGGACAGGAGAAATCTCGGGGAGCTGTCGAAGAATGTGGGGGCCACAGAGATCACAACATTGGAAGAGAGACGAGCGAAGGAAGCCAAATTAAGCCCAATAGGGAAGCAGGAGCACAAGGACAGGGTGGCAGTCAAAGCAAAACCCTCTCTTCCTCTGTAACATCCAGAGAAAATATTGTCTGCATTGACCTTGTACACTCTGACACAGATATTGAGTCTACCCCAACAGTCCACAAACAGCCCTCTGCTGAGATCAGCACCAAGGTTAACCAAAATGAATGTTGTCATAGTAAACAAAATCTGACAAAGACTGACTACGAGCCAAAACACCAACACCACCTTTCCCATCCCTATTCAGTCCACTCCAGACAGAGCCCCATCCTGAAACCCAATCACACTGATAGACAGCCAGAAACTCCCTTCGGGAAACCAAAGGTTGTTCGGGACACAGGCTGTCCTGGAGTGACATCTAGAACATCCACAGCTTCTCCAGGGCAGGTTGCCCTAGCAGAAGATAGCCCTGAAGAACAGAGTCCCAGCCCTGACCCTGGAGATCTCGACCAGAGCACCTTGCACTGTGCCCGCACATCTGGGGAGCGCAGCTCTGGTAAGGACAAACAGGGCAGAGACAGCCGAGCGCTTCACCTTACTCAGCACTGCACAGATGTAGTGAAGGAAGAGAAGGTGTGTGAGAGGGAGACTGAAAAGGAGGACAGTATTGTTGACCTTGGGGAGTCTCAAGGAGAAGGGGATGAGGAAGAAGAAGAAGAGGGTTGCCAGACTTCATCTAAAGGCTCTCGTAGATCCAGTCTGGCCAAGAGGATCGCTAACTCCTCAGGCTACGTTGGCGACCGCTTTAAATGTGTCACCACTGAGCTGTATGCTGACTCCAGCAAGCTGAGCCGTGAACAGAGAGCCCTGCAGGTAAGGCCATTAATGTGTGTGTGTGTGTGTGTGTGTGTGTGTGTGTGGGTGCGCGCGCCCGCATATGTATATACAGTACAGGATATATTGGGCTGAAGTTGGTGGTGGGCTGGAGAGAGGTCATTATGACAGATGTTTTTATATGTGCAGACATTTCAAACATACTTTCAGCTCTAACATCCACACAGGAATAAACCCCCAAGGGCCACTGTCTGACTGTATTCCTTTGCTGCAATATTCAGAACTGCCTGTAGAACGAACCCTGCATGAAATTGGCGTACTCCGCATTTACAACACAGTACAGAATAATAGAAGTGCTGTCATGCTACTGTCCTAGCCATAGGCTTGACCCTCCCGTAGTTTATCATTGTCTTAGTGAGCTGGTGCAAGGCCCTCTATCAGGGAGGGTAGTTCAAAGGTTAACCAGGGCTGCCATCTATGTTGATTAGTGAGCAGTCATTGTAAAGGTTATTTCTGTGCGTGCGTGTTTGTGTGTCCGTACGTGCTTGTCCTTGTGTGACTGCCTGGGGGCTAAAGCATGCGTTAGTGCTGACTGTGCTGTAGAGCCCATATACTGTAGTTTCATAGCATGACTGTGGCAACCTCACAGTTCACACTGCCTTTGGCTATGCTTAACCCCAAGGTTAGGGCCAGTGGAGGGCTTGCAGTGTGCTTAAAAACCAGCAGCTGCCCTCTTTGGGGTTTCTCTTATGCTTTCTGCATGCCCCCACCCGCCAGTCACTATCCTCCCCTAACCCTCCTCCCCCTGATGGCCTATGCTGCCCTGCCTGGTTGCTGCCCAAGTACATAATTCTCCTCACCCCCTTGGCTAGAAGACCCTCTTCTAACACACATCACACGATATCTGTAAATGCACAATTATAGCAAAGTCCCCTACACTTGGCCATCATCCCGTCATTCATTTCAGGCACTGAGCTATTCATTTTAGACTGTTATATCTGGTTCCTTATGCTCAATGTTCAGCATAGAAACACAAACAAACTCTATTCTGTGTTATCTACTGGCTCAGAGCGCAGATAGGTTAATAGGCCGCACGTGTCTGTATATGTTGTGAACGCCTAGAAAACTGTGGTTTTGTCTGTGTCATGCTTGTCAATGCACAGCTGCAACACAAAGCTATCAAACGCTCTATTTCTGGACATGTAAAAATTAGATGTGGAAGTCTCTTTGGGAAAAAGAAATGAGACCGCTAAAACTGAATTAGCGTTATCAATCATGCTTAGAATGAACATATTGTTTTGATTATCTTCAAATTTGTCATTCATGCAGTTCAGAAATTATTTGATAGTTTTGATGCAGTGTAAATTGACCTGTTGAGTCACTTTAATTTGATTGTGTTATTTTGTGGGATTGTGGCTGACTATTGTGTGTAAAGAAACATGTGGAGAACATAAATTCATTAAAAAAGATGAAATGATGGACAGATATATTGAGCCCCCCCATTCTAATTGCTTAGATGGAAGTCATATCACGAGAGGGGAGTAATATAAGTCAACCTGCAGCTAACTGGGAGGTCAGTTCTTTACATTTCTTATCACATCTGCCTCTGATGGGCTCTGTCTCCTTTGTACTCTGTACCGCTGCACACTCCTTTCCCCCCACTCCTTTCTTTCCTCCTTTTCATCTCCTCTCTCTGCCTCAGGGCTTAGATGTATATGTTTCCTAGCCATGTTTATGTTTCAGGAAGGGAGATGCCAGAACTTAAGCCCCAGAGCGCATGGACTCACAGTGGCTGCAGTAGTCTAATCTGTGTCTTGATGCCATGCTTGTGATTTATCTGTCTACCTTTTTGTCCTGTGTGTGTGTTTGTGTGTGTGGGTTAAATTTCTTTGCCATTTTCTTTGATTTTGAGACAGTGTGATTTCTGACGCAATTTTTGCTTCTGTAGCTGTTGAGGCCAGATTGAGGCTTAGAGAGGTGTGTGTGCGGCGTGGGCAGACGATGAGTGGTTTTCATGGGTTTTCTCTGCATCTGTGTGTGTGTGTGTGCACAGCGGGCAATGATGCGGTTCTCGGAGCTGGAGCTGAAGGAGAAGGAGGGCGGCAGTGTGTGTGTGTCTGCCTCGGCAGCGGCAGCAGGACGGGAGCTGGCAGACGGCCAGAGCAGAGAGCGAGCGCTGGAACACTGCCAACACACCACCAGGCAGGGAGAAAGGGAGGGTGAGTAACCCAGCACCACACACACTCATAATGCGCGCACAGACACACACATGCACCCACTCTGCAAATGAACACTCAGAAAAGGACACACACAAACAATAGGTGCGCGTGCACACTCATGCACTTGCAGCAAATGCTGAGGCAAGACCGGGTCACTCTTACAAAAAAAAGACACACACTTCCACACAGACTCAACACACACACATGCACTCTTACACAAGCTAGGCAGCGCAAGCGAACAAGCCAGTGAGAGAGACAGAAAGGGGGAGTTTTATTTTCAAGAAGTCTTTTGTGCTTATCTGCGCGGAGAGACGATCGAGAAGGGAGGGCAAGAGGAGAAGGAGGGGCAGAGATTGGCTGAGTGAGAGAGAGAGAGAGAGAGAGAGAGAGAGAGAGGGAAAGCGGGGGGAGACTTAGTGGGTTAAAGCGGATGGGAGAGCGCAACGGAAAGAGGAAGGGGGGTTAGTTACGTTGGCTGGGAGCCCAGCTGTGTGTTGGAGCGAGGCCGTGGCTGACGTGTGAGCCTAATTATGGCATGGAGAGAGACAGAGAAGGAGAGGGAGTCGGAGAGAGAGGAGGGGGGGGTCGAGTCACGCTCAGTGTGAGAAGGGCGTGGTGCGGTCATGCCGTGGGGGTTTGGGGGGGGTTGGGTCGCCTGTGCAGGATGTTTTCTTGCCTCTGCTCGCTGGAAGTGCGAGCAGTTGCACTGAACCCGTCAGCCCGCTGGCTCGGCTCACATCAGATTAAAAAGTCTTTACCCCATCAAAGTTTTACTGCCTGTCTTTAAAGCAGAATAAAAGCTGGCTGGTGTTTAACTGGCATTCTCCCTCTGTCAATCCCCTGCCCCGTCACACCCCCACCCCTTGTTTCCCTGCTCTCTTTCTGTCTGTCTGGTTGGTTTGCGGTCTGTCTGTCTGTCTGCATTCTCTTCCCGTGAGTCTGTCTCTTTCATCTTCTGTTGCTTTTTTGCCTGTGCCCGCCCCCACCTCTCTTTTCCATCCGTCTGTTTCTGCTTTGCTCAGGTGTCCGGCCGGCATACGCAAACAACAGAGTTCCAGTTCTCCAGAGGTGTGGGGTCCAGAAGGAGCCTCTGTCCCCAGGGCATGGGGCCCAAGATGGGACCAGAGGTGCCAGTGAAGGGCTAAAGGATAGAGCCAGGAAGGTGATGAGGGAGTCTGAAGGAGATTATTGTGTGCCCCCAACTTTGAAACCGGCAAAGGGGTATACTGAGGAGAATGCCAGCCCTGGCTTTGGACCCACCAGGAAACGCCAGCTCTGCCCCAAGGCTGAACAGGACGACACGGACAGAGAGGAAGTAGACAGGCTGTCCCACCCAGAGAAAAGAGCCAAGCTTTCAGGTGAGAATTTCTAGAACCTGCCCTGTCATTCACATGCATCTTCCATTTCTTTAAACCACCCCCCCCTCTCTTCATCTGCTTTCCATGCATCTCTCTAATTCAGCCCATTTTTTTCCCTTCATCCTGTTTTATGCTGAGCCCTGTCTCATCCCTTGTTCCCTTGCTCTTTAAAAAAGAAAATCTTTCTATTCCTTTTGTCGCTTCCTCCTTCCCAATCAATTCCACCTTAAACCCAGTCCATCCCAACCCCCCTTTTACCACTCTCTGTCCCATCTTTCGCTCTGTGTGGCAGCCAGCTCAGAGAAGTGTTTAATCCTGCCTTTGAGCGGAGCGCGAGAGAGAAGCGAGGAAGAGGGACAGCCATTCTCTCTCTTTTCTTTCAGCTCTGCCGTTCCTCCACTGCGCTTACCCACCCTCTTCAAAGCTGCTCTTTTCTTCTCGTTTCATCTCCTTTTCTTTTTTCCCCTCATCTGTTTGGGTTCCCTTTTTTTCTGGCATGCGGTATCACGTTTGCTCTCCCCGGCGCTGGCAGACGAGTCAAATACCCTCCTCCCCCCCCCTGTGAATTTCAGGGGGGGAGAACTCTCCCTGTGCTTCTTCAATCTTTATTGCTTTGTGTCTTCACCTTGATTCTTGACTTCTCTTCCCCTACTACTCCTCAATATGTCTATTTCACATCCAGCTCCCTGCCTCTTGCGTGTGTGTGTGTGTGTGTGTGTTAAATGTAAGTCTTAGAGGGGGTTTTATAAGCCATAAGAATGTAGTGATTAATGGCATTGTTTCTTTGTGCTCAGTTGTCTGTAGTTTGGTATGAATTTACATAAAATAGTTTCGTGCATTGCAGAAGGTGAGTGGTGTCTTTGAAAGGGTGAAAACCTTTTCATGTCCAGATGTCAACTCATTGGCACTTTGAAGTGTTCTGAACTGTTTTTATTTATTTTATTATTTAAGCTTGCCCACAATGCATTTCTGAGTTTTTCCATTGGGTTTTTGATAAGTAATGGGTAAGAATGTTCTTATCTAATCTTATAACTGAGGTGAAACTTGAATGTGACCAGAATATATATTTTTTTTATATGCCATCAACCTGCCAGTGACTGCAGATGAAAATGAGCCGGTATGACTGAATTCGGCACATTTACATGATGGACCCATGTGCTCGTGTTAATTAATGTGCATTGTCCCTTCTTGAATAAAGTAAACAAACATACTTGTTAATTGTTATTTCAAGGCACCGTTCTAGGCAATATAGCTGTTTATATGATATGGCAAACAATAGTAATTATGTATTTCTGTTGTCTGCAGATGAGCGTGAGCAGGCCAGTGTTGATGATGAAGAGGATGATGACGAGGTGCGGAAGCTCAAGGTCTGCATCGAGTTGAAGGGACTGCGACTCAGCAAGCCCTCTGCCGGCACAGCTTCACCTGACGTTTCCCAAATCAAACAGGAGAGAGCGTGGCCCCAGCCCCGCTTGGTAGCCCCGGCCCAGAACCCAAGGGAACGCAAGATCAGGGCTAGTGAGCCGGAGGACAGAGCCGCAGTGCAGAGAGCCGAGATCAACAGGAAATGGGGCTGCGAGAAGCTACTTAATGGTAAGAATGAACCGCCAGCCGTGCAAACCGCAGCTGTATCTTTGAGTTCAGCTAGGGTAACGGAAATCTATCTTTGGCTCACGTTTCACTTTCTTGTTGAGCAGTCTGTGTTGGGGGGGATTTCCCGTGAGCCTTCAGGGAGGGGGCAGGGGAAATGAGGTAGGGGATACTTCCTCCTGCCAGAGGAAAGGCTGGGGAATCAAACTGGACCTGGAGACTAAAAGCTACAATGCTTACCCCCCCTGTGGTTTTGTGCTTTTTGCTCAGCTGGTCTACAGCGGACTCTGTGAGAGCGATGAAAGTGCGAATGAGGGAAGTGGCTGGTGGAGATTTGCGTGGGCAGGTGTAGTGTGACTAATGTGTGATCAATGATTTTTCTCTTTCTTTTTTCCCCTTAAGACCGGTCACGGGGAAAGGGAGGGCGGGGAGTGTGGGTGGGGTGAGGGTTGGGGGTAACTTATTAAAACCAGGGCTTTCCCTTATTCATGTGCCCAAACCGAGGCGGAGGGAGGCACAGACGAAGGGAGAATAAAAGAGCAAGAGAGAGATTAAAGGAAGTGAAAAAGCAGGGGAGATTTTGGTTTTATGTTTCCTGCAGGAACCACAGGCCTTGATTGGCCACTGATTATTAAAAAAAAATTTCTCACCTTTTTTAGATAACATCGCCCTGGCAACAGCCGTGTTTTACAATGAACGTGGTTATTCCGCTCTGTGTCAGTCAGGGCTGTGGTCTTTGTTATTTTTCTTAATTTTTTTCAGGATTCCACTAATCAGATAAAATATATTCATGTATGTTAAGAATCTCATATTGTAAAAGTTTTTTTTTTTTTTTTTCCCAGAAACAGACTTTACATAGAAAGTGCTTGCTTATTTAAGCATCGGTAAGCTATATCATTTCTCTTTCCTCCTCATTGGTTCTCAGCCTTGGACTAATTTAATGGACTGTTTATTCTAAAAGTTCTATTGTAACACAAATCAGACCTATATCACATTCTTGAGTAGTTAGAAATGCTTTCCAATGATCTTTAGGAGGAAATGTATTTCCATTAAGCTATTAAACAGCATTTTGACATTGTGGTTTCAAGGGCAGGTTTTTATTTTTCGTGTAAATATGTACTATAAGAGGCTGAAACCAGACAGTGCCACATTTGTTTAAGGAGATTACTCATAGCAGTGTCCTTGCTGCAGTGAATGAGTGCACACAAGTCACTACGGGGATGTTTATGTGAGCCTGTGTTGTACGTGCAAGTGGTGTTTGCGTGCCTGTTTTCATTTTATTTATTTATTTTTTCCTGTGCGAGCGAGCAAGCATGCTGCGCTCCCAGACAGCTCTGTGCACTCATTAATAAACCAACAGAGGGTGAGAGATGGCCTTGCAATACCTTCCAATCCTCCCTTTCCACTGAGGTCTCACACTATCAGCCGCTCACTCTGCCTCCCTCTTTCCTCTCCTCTTGCTCCAGGAGTAGCTACTTCTCCCCTTCCCCCGGCCAACTGAAGGACAGAGTGCAACCACTGGGCCCCTTCTCAGGTGACCGTGGCCTCAAGGAGCCCAGGAGGGGCCCCCCCTCCCCAGCCCCAGAGCTGTCTGTGGGCGGAACCCCTCCCCTCAAACCCCGTCGCCATAGTGACACGGACAAACCCAAGGGCAAGCGGCCGTGCAAGACCAAACACACCAGTCAGCGGGAGCGAGAGCGGGAGAAAAGGAAAGAGGCCACACCTAACAGCCCAGGCCAGCGTTGTGTAGCTGATCTAGGAGCAGCTGAAGATGACAAGGTGAGTGCTGATATGGTGTCTGGGCATGATACGGGCGTCTGGATGTTTGTAGCAACGGCGTCTGTTTCAGTATGCCTGCCGGCGCCTCTGATTATGCAGCTGGGGGAGAGAGGGAGGGAGAGAGGAAGGAAGTATGTTTACAATGTTTAGAGGGCTGCTGGAGCTTTGACCTCTTTGTGCCCTTAGCGGCTCCCTGCGGAGCGCCTGCATGCATGTGTGTTTGTCTCTGGCCTTAATTGTCGAGCGTGTGTCATCGGTGCTGTTTTTGTGTGTAGGTGCGTGCCAGGGATGTGAGTGTCTGTGTGTTTGTGAGCATTCCTGACATAACAACAAAACCCCAGAGCAATTATACATCGCACTTAGTGCCGAACACAAGGCTGCACACACTCTCTCTCACATAGTGAGGAATGTGGCGGCCGTGGTCGAGCGTATGAAGCGCCCGAGTTGAAAAGAGGGGGAAAAAAATAAGCATGGGGAAAAATTGAGGGGGGGGGAGGCTAGTTGTTTTCCGCCCACGCTGCTCTCCTCCCCTGCTCCTCCTCAGCCTGACAGCTGCTTCGACATGGAATTCCACTGAGAGGACACACACACACACAGAGGCAGGCAACTCACTCTCTCGTGTGTTGCACTCTGAAGGCTCTGTTGGTTTAGCGGTTAAAGAAAAGTGGCGTGCCAACCTGCAGTGTTTGTGGCGTGAGCAGTTGGTGTGAAAGTCGTGTGAGTGTGTGGGTTTTTTTTCAGTGATGCATGGTGTGTATTCCATAGACAGTAATCATATATGAACACAGATTTTGTCAATGAAAATCGGTGTATATTTTAAGCTATATGTAAGGGGTATACAAATTAGTTAGATTTGAAAAATCATGTGAGGATAAGAACATTTTTTGAGGAGAATAAACATAGCTTTATTGAAAATATGATTATTCTTTTTAATGTATTTTGGCTGTATAGTAACCATTGACAGAATGTCATAAACTTATACCAGTTTTGTATTTTCCACTTCATTGTTTTGTCAAAAAAACAATTATATGTTCATGTGAGAGTATGCACAAATATGCACAATGCCATATCGTGTGTGTGTGTGCGCGCAGATGTCTGTGTGTATTCTCCATGTGCCCTTGACTGTCCGTGTGTGTCTCTATATATGAGAATGTGTGTCTCGTCTGCTGTGTAGCAGTGTGTAACACTCTCCCTCTCTCTAACTCTCTCTTCAGCTGAGTGAGCAGCGTGGCGCTCCGAGGAAGGGAGCCGCCTCTCCTAATCATTATCCCTGCTCTCCAGTCAAGCCCTGCTCCCCCGCCACACTCTGTCCGCCCTCCCTGCAGCCCCAGGTGAACGACCGAGCTGGCGGTGTCCCACCAGAGCCGGCAGGGGTGTACAGGACCCCCCCTGCCGAGCCCCCCGCGGTGCGTCCGATCCCGCCAGAGGCTCGTCGGCTGATCGTGAACAAGAACGCCGGAGAGACTCTGCTCCAGAGAGCGGCACGGTTGGGCTACGAGGTAATAGGCTTCGCTCAAAGTCATCCTCCCTCCTTATCGCTTTCCCTCTTCACATTTTACACTCTTATACTTCATCTCTTCCAAATCTTAGCACACTCTCTCTACTTAAATTGAGCTCATTTTCTTCCCCTACTTTGTTCCTGTCTGTGACTCGGGCAGACATAGCTCGATTCTTTTTTTTAAAATTGTCTTTCTCCATCTGATTCCTCTCTTGCATCTGTCCTATTCTTCCTCTTTCTAGCTCCCTCTTTTGCTTTTTGAATCATTTACTTCTATTTCACCCTTACTCATGCTTTGTTCTCGCCGTACTCCATCTTTTTTGCTCCTCTTGCCCGCTACTCGCTTTCTCTCTCAGGTTTCCGCTCTCTCCCTCCCCCCTCTTTCCTCTCAGCACTCTCTTTCTCTTCCTCTCTTTGTGACTCAGATTGTCGTTGGCACCCCTCCTCCTCCTCCCCTTCCCCGCGAGCGCACACAGTCCCCTCGCCTCCCCTCCTCTTGCCTCGCTCCGCTCTCACATCTCATTAATTTTCTGTGAGGCGAAGTGTGACACACACTCTCACACGCAGGCGCACATGCACGTGCGTGCGCAGACCGCATGAGGCATTGGTGGGATCATTATACGGAGACTGATGCTCACTGATGCTCGCTCTAGCATCGGAAGTTTTTTTTCTTGTGTGTAGCTGCAGATGATCGTTTCTTCTAAACCAGATCCTCTCGTTCTCCACACATACAAGAAAGAATGAAACTAGTGTATATTCTACTGAATCTCTCAACTCCCAATGCTCTGAAAGCTTTTAATTAAAGTTGGATGGCCCGCTGTCTCTTTCTCCCACGTCCCTTGTGTTTCTTTTCGTGATACTGAACGTTTCTTCCCCCTTTTTAGACAGATTTTACAAATTCATTTATTGATCCAAGTGGTTTTAATTCCACTTGAGCTGATGATTGTGCTGTATGTGTCCACTCTGTTTCACTCACCTTTTGATGCGGTGTGTGTGTGTGTGTGTGTGTGTGTGTGTGTGCGCGCACATGATCATTTTAATCACTAGCAGAGGCATCTTCACAGAACTGTAAATAGATGTGGGTATCTTTTGTTGCTCATTAACTAGTTGCTTTATGGTTGTGTGTGTTTGTTATACACATTTATGATGATGAGTGGTGTGTGTGTGTCAGTCATTATGCGTGAATGTGTGTGAGTCAGGGTGGGAGAGAGCAAGAGTGTGAATGAGAGGTAAGCACTGGGAGTATAATCGCGTTCTAATGGCCCTCTAATGTGCCGTGGTGACTGTGGTTAGCAGTGGCGGCGGCTGTTTTTCTCCCTCGCGCGCGCGCACACACACACACACACACACACACACACACACACACACACACACACACACACACACACACACACACAGGGTGCAGCGCAGCAGCAGGGTTCAGTCAGCCGTGCTGGAGAGAAGCTGGCTTGTCTCTGATTTATGCGTCTCCCTCGAACGTTTTTTTTTTCCCCCCTCTCTCCTTTTTTTTCATTCCCCCTTCGCATTTTTCTCTTCCTGCGTTCCGCGTGTGGAGAGGGAAAGATGGAGGAGGGGGGAGAAAACCTGAGACTACACAAACAAGGCGCTGACCGCTGCGCAAACAACACCCCCGCCTTCCCCTCCACCCCCCCCTTTCTTTCTCTCTCTCCCTCTCTTTCTCTCCCTCCCTCTCTCAGGAAGCTTGTCTCTCACTGCCTGTGTGTGATAAGCCTGGGGCAGACCCCTGGGGCTCCCACGCACGCACGCACGCACGCACACACGCATGCAAGTACGTGTGCAGACACACACCAATTTATGCACACTGCCCCACACACACTTGCATACAAGCCTGTAGACGTACAGAGCACTTGTCTCACGCTGGTGTTTTAGCGCCGCAAGCACTGGGCTTATCACACTGAGGCAGAGAGATATGAGGGCCTGAGAGACACAGGCATACACACACACACACACAGCGCTCACATGCTGATTACAAGCACACACACACAGAAATACGCACAGTGAAACACCCGTTATGACCCAATAAGCACATGCACAGGCATCCTGACGTGTTCTTCTCCATATGCTGCACAGAGCGCTGACTCTCCGCACTCACTGCTGTCACACACCCCCACAGACCTGCACATGCAAATTCAGAATCGCCTCATGCACACACACGCACACACACACTCACAGCCTATATGCTCACTATAGAACCGGTTGTTACCCTGAAAGCACATGCACAGACATCCCTTTGTGTATAGACCTGCACATGCAGGATACAGAATCACGTCATGCACACATGCATGTAATTTAAGACACGCACAATGTTCTGTGCTGTTCCTGATGCCTGCCCGACACTGTGCATATTTCATGTTCGTTTAGTTTTGCGATCCGTGCCTCTGCACACGAAAGCCCACTCTCTTTCTTCCTCCCTCCCCTCGCTCCCCTTTTATTCTCTCACTCTCCCTCGTCTGCCTCCCTCTCTGAGCATTTGAAATGGTAATGAGGAGAGATTCTGCGGATGTCTTCATCCCTCTCCCCCTCGTGCCGGGGCTCGGGGGGCCCCTCAGCTCTACCCATTGAAAGCTCAGATAAAGGTGCAATCTGTCATTTATTCTCCTCACATGAATCACTTCTGATTTTCCTTCTCAAATCTATGTATGATCCAAGCAAAGACAAAAACTAGATTGCATTTTAAGTGCCCAGTCAGACCAGCATCTATGATACCAACGTTTTGGACCAAAATTACAGCAATTTGTGGATTTTCTTGTGGGGACAAAGTCCACACTGAACTTTGGCTCACAAATTTGTGCCTTTGGCCAATAGCAAACAGTCGTGACAGTGATGACTTGAGGAAACCGAGACCCACAGAGTCCAAAATTAAGGAGGCTATCCTATATGCTGTAATTAGTCTGCTCTGTCTCCACACAATGGATGATACAAATACATCCCCTTGAATTAGCCTTTTTAACTTGTTATCCTGTTGCCAACGGACCTAGCTGGCTTTCTAATTGATTGTTAGCTGACTGGTAGCAAGCCAGCTAGCATCATGAGCTATTTTTACTGGCGGGTGCCATCATCATAGCATCAGGCTAGCTACTGTAGTGTGCTAGCATTTAGCGCCAACCACAGTAACTCATTAACTAGCCCCACGTGTAGTCACTATGTCACCAAGCTTTCAGCAACTCAATCACAAGGACATTTGAATATATTTTGTCATGACTTTGTGGTATGACCAGGAAAGGCTCAGACTGTGGTTTCCCCTAAATGAAATGTTTTATTTGGTATGTAGCTGAGCTTTAATATGCAAAACAGGTTATTGGTTGAGGCTGGAGGCATTTATTGTGAATGAATAATATATATAAAAAAATGGCTTTTTTAAATTTATCTTTGTTGTTCGGTTAGCTAATAGCATGTGAGTGCGTCAGTGTGAGATGAATAAACTATCTGAGATCAGAAGATGTGATTCTCAGGCTTCCTCTGTTACCCGAGCACAGTCATTCAGCAACAGTCTGGCTCTTATACCACCACTCTCACATGCAAACGTTTCACTTGTCTAGGCTCGCACCAACTTTTTTACTGCATAGACTGTTGGCTCTTCATCACACAAGGAAAGCCACTCATGCATCACCTGCACATGTGATAGGCATTTTTACACACACACACACACACACACACACACACACACACACACACCTGTTCTACGTGAGGAGTATACAAGGCATCACTGCAAGGGGTTAAATGTCTGAGTGATGCATTGATTGCAGGCGAGCGCAGGGAAGCATTCTAGAGAGGGAGATTAGAGGACGGAGGGAAAGAGCGGGGGGGGGGGGGGGGGGTTGTCTCATTTTACTGCGGAGGAGTGTTTGCACGTGTGTGTGTGGCGGGAAGCAGGGGCTCTTGTGCTAAGCTCCTTGCTCTCTTCCAGCGATATTAAACACGGCTTCAGAGGTTTAGCGCTATGCCTCCTCCACAGCCACACACATACTCATCAGCGGCCCAAAAATACACACATGCACACACGCACACACACTTAGGCAAGATGCATATCAACACTCTCTCTACCCGTCAGTCTCTCTAACACTTGCTCTCATTCACTCACACACATGCACAAACACACAGAGCGAGTGGAATCCCCCAGAGGGGAGCTTCGGCACGGCGCTCCTGAATCTCTCTCCAGCAGGCAAACAGAGTGTTGGCAGTGAGCGAAAACCAGTTGGAGCGTTGTCCCACTTCCTCTCGTTTCTTGCTCACACTTGCTCACTTCTTTTCTCTCATCCTGCTTTCCATTTCTTCTCCCCCTCTCTTCATTGTCTCTCCTTCCTCCACAGCTCGACCCTCACTCCCACCCCACCCCACACACATACAAACACACTTACTTCGCACCACCACCACCCACTCTTCACCCCTCCGTTTCATCTCTTGTTATTATCAGCTGCAGCCCAGAGGACAGCCCCGGCAGATTTCATCCACAGATTCATTAATCTGTCATCTGTTGGGGTGTTGCCTCTCGCTTCTCCCGTTCTTCCGCCCTCTCTAGCCCTCCTCTCATCTCTCTGTCAGTCTGTTCTCTCTCCGTTGCCTGCCTTTCCTTTCCTCTTCCTCCCTCCATCCGCTCTGCACTGAAAGAGAGAGAGAGATAAACACTTGGACTAGACGGCAGGCTAGAATTAGCATAGAAATGGAAGTTTGGAGTCATTCCCCAGGTTCAGATGAGCAGCTTTCCTCCCCTCTGCACAGGACTGTTAGCAGGACAGAGTGTATCTCAATGTATGTGAGTCATGCCTTTACAAATATTTTATATATATATATAAATTACTGTCAGTGTTTTCTGTTTTTTACAAGTCTGCAAATATGTCTGCCCAGTCCCACACTAAGTTGAATCTTCCACACAGATACAAACACATACCCACAGTATTGAAACACACACTTGTCTGACTCGGACAGGCCCCATATCAACACGCTGATGCTGCTCCAGTCCAATGAGAAACAGTCTGACTACTTAGTGCTGGATGCCCAACTGTCGCAGCCCTAGACCAGAGAAAACGTTTCCAGCTCTTGAGCGCCTCTCTCAAATCTCTTTGTTCCGCTTCCATTACACTGTGTTCAGAGCCCAGCCATCGTAACTGGCTGCCACAGTGGCGTCCAGGCCCAACCGGGGCACACAGACACACAGTCACACACACTCGTATGTGCACGCGCAGGATCTGGCAGGCTAAATACAGTTGAGTCACACTTAGTCTCCTCAGTGTGTGTTGGCGCCATCTCTAGTATTATGGAGCATTTGTGTGTGCATGTGTGTTTGTCCAGCACAGGAACACACTCAGTTCCTCCTTTCCCTAATTTCTCTCCCACAGGAACTGTAAAGGAAAGGACTGTTTGCAAATGTGTCTGCTCTTTCTGACTTGTGTGCTTGGTCTTTTTTCCTTGGGTCGTTGTTACACATGCACCCATACATAGAAAATATCAGACGTTAAACTCTACTTTCCCTCTGTGTTTGCTCTCTTTAGGAGGTGGTACTATACTGTCTGGAGAACAGAGTATGTGAGGTTAATCACAGAGACTACGCCGGTTATTGTGCTCTCCACGAGGCATGCGCCCGCGGCTGGCTCAGCATAGTCCAACACCTGCTGGATTACGGGGCCGATATCAACTGCAGTGCACAGGATGGCACCAGGTAAACAAATACACTCATTCATATGCATGGAAATCACAGAAACGCCTGCTTACATAAACACATCTCCTATGCACAATGCAAACATGATCATGGCATGTCCTTACAGGGAAAGCCAGGGCTTAGTCATCAATTAAGTCACTTGAGTTTGCTCATAACACAATGCCTGGGACTGGTTTTGTATTTGCTTGGTTAGAGCAGTGATTTGACAGATTATCTGCAGTTTTAAATGGGGAAATGCTAGTGCTTTCACTGCTGTGTTATGAAAATTTACAGTAGGGGGTCTGTTCTTGGAAACTGTGCACGGGTCTTAAAGGTGCATTGTGTAGCAGTTTAGCTTTTATCAAACTATTACCAGATTTGCACCATTCGTAATATTACAGTACTGAGGTTTTTTTAAATTTATGTCCTGCAAAGTCAGAGTTTAGAGGAAATGTAAAGAGGGCAAAAAAGTGTGTTCTCTTATGTTTCACCGAGTGGCACACTGTGCCACTAAAAGTATCGCTGTCAACATTTGATTTGAGAAACTACTAGTAACAATACTAAATAATCAGTTCAATCAATAATAAAGAATCAGTTATCGCCGTTAATTTGACAGTAATATATATATGTGTATATATATGTATGCATACATCTTTAACCTCTGTCCTGATTTTGTGGCCATGTTGTCAGTGCTGTTCCTGTTTGATCCTTAAATTAAAATGAATGTAAATTTGTGTGGGTCTAGACCAATTCATGATGCTGTGGAGAATGACCACCTGCACGTGGTGCGGGTCCTGCTGTCTTATGGCGCTGACCCCACCCTGGCCACATATTCTGGCCGTGGCCTGCTCAAGATGACCCACAGCGACAGCATGGAGCGTTTCCTCACTGGTAAGATCCCAGCTGGCTTTTCATAAACACTGTTAAGCCAGGGATTTAGAAATACTGAGGTCATTAGTTGCAATCCACATACAACGTTCAGTCCACAAAGTCCCTTTGAGATCAAACATAATTTTTCCCCTCCTTCAGTCATCACGCTCATTCAGATTTTCAACCTGAATCAAAGTTCCTGGATACAAAATAGAAGTGATGACTTGGGGATTTGAGGACTTCTATTTTAGTCAAGCGTTCCCTTGCAAGCGATGTCAGCTAGAAATAATGGTGATCTTTTATTATCCATGAATTAAGATAATAAACATCCAAGTACTGAGAAGCAGCAACTGCAAAGTACACACATGCATCTATAGATGGCTGGTTTTGTCATGCAAACAACAGGCATACAGTTCCAAACCAACCCAAATCCTTAGATACAAAAATACAGAGGACATAACCTTTGTCTTAAATCTAAGAGTCTGATTTTATTGCCTAAAATTTACAATACACTGCTGTTATGCATTTAACTGTTTTGCAATAAGTGCAATAGTATATATAAAATTGGTCTAGAAAGTGGATATCGAAGTGGGGCAAGGGTAAATTGTAGAAAAGATCGGTCAGCAACCCACTTCAAAAAAATGCTCCAGTCTTGGCTCATTCACTGTTTGCTGTTCTTTCAATGCAATGACCTCTGTGCAACCTGTTCCTTCTCTGTAAATCCTCATCCACCTCCTCACAATCGCTGCTACAAGACATGCCCATCTCAGTCATTCCGTCCCACTACCCCTCCCTCGACCACCTGTTAGAAAGGGAGTCTCAGCCCGCCGGGGTGCGTGCTGCTGCCTCTGAGCTCCTCTATCTGGTTACTTAGCAACGCCAACTGTGTTTGCTCAGCGTACGTGTGGAAATGGGCTTCGCTCTGGCTGGAGACTCTGCTTTTGTATGCGTGCATGTGAGCGCCTGAGTGTGTCCTCTCAAACGGCTGCCACGCTAGAGTCTGACGTGGTTTGTATTTGGGGCGTTTGTGTCAAGAGGGCTCCTCTGATATTTGTAATTAAGAGACAACAGGACCAGTTTATGTACAGGACGAGGAAGTGAAAGCACGCACATGCACACGCTTCCTGTGTAGCCAGCTGCTTAATATTACATGAGCATCTAACTAGTTAAACCTGATGATCTGAGATACACGAGAGAGGATTTAGTAAAAGAGACAGGATGCAGGAGAAGAGATGGTAGGTCAGGGTGAAAATGAACAGGTGTGAGTTCACGGTCTGCAGAAGGGTGAACAGGTTTAGTGCAAAAGGGAGATTTATATGTAGATGGCTGGAAGATGGTGTTGAATTTTGAGAAGAGCTTGGATGGATAGATCGATGGCTGCTAAGATTGACAGAGCTGGGAGAGAGGGAGATCGAGCACCGGAGAAAATGAGCGAGAGCGATTTGCTGCCCTCCCTCCACCTGGTCCCACTCATCTGGAGGCCGTTAATCCCTCCAAACACACGCCAGACGCCCCACGCCTCAGTACTGGCACAAAGCCCAGCTCTCTGTGTGTGTGTGTGTGTGCGCGCGCGTGTGTGCGTTAGCGCGCGCGTGCTGAATACACACTTTGCTCTCGCTGCATGTGCTTATGCAGCTCCTCTCTCTTATCTCTCTCTCTCTCTCTCTCTCTCTCTCTCTCTCTCTCTCTCTCTCTCTCTCTCTCTCTCTCTCTCTCTCTCTCTCTCTCTCTCTCTATCTGTCTATATGATGTGTGCGCGCACTGTGTGGTTCTTGTTTGATTCCTGGCAGCCCCGCTCTGAACTGAGCCAGCTCTAACCCAGCGGAGACAGTCGCTCTCCTCCCTGTGGTACAGCCGCTGGCCCCTGACCATCAGCCCTCCCCCAGAACATTTGCTCTGTTTGTTTCTCTTTTCTCTCTTGACACCGCCCTCCTCCTCCTCTTCTATTTTACTATGCTCTTTATCCATTTTTCTGCTGTAGTCTTAAAGGGCAATGGTATTTGCTTCGTTGCCTGACCTCAGGGCTCCAGCTCTTGAATAACAGGCTTCGCTCTCTCTTCTCTCCATAGATTATTTTGCTGACCTTCAGGGCCGCACAGATGACGACCCAGGGCTTTATTGGGAATTCTATGGCAGCGCTGTGTGTGGTAAGTACTGATCAGCGAGTGTGTCTGTGTGTGTTTTAGTGCGAACAAAGTCTCTATTTTTAAACCTCTTCATCTACTGTAGCTTTTGAACGATAAACCTCTGCGTATTTTTTATGATAATGTGGATGCTCACTAAAAATTATTCATGTGTATTTCTTTATGTGTGTCAGAGTCAAGTGAAGAGGGCGGTATCTACGACATCCTGGCCGACCCCCGGGCCCAGAGGATGAGGACGAGGATGATAAACGGGAGGTGTTTGAGTTTGAGTTCTCTGACCGCCCTCTGCTGCCTTGCTATAACATCCAGGTGTCCCTCTCCCAGGGGTGAGCTTTGATCTCAAGAGCAGGCAATTGTTTAGATATTTTTTTTCCTCTGTCGGCCCTCATTCCTAAACATTGGCTGATTTCTTCTTTCAGGCCCAGAAACTGGCTGCTACTGTCCGATGTGCTTCGTCGGCTGCGGATGTCGGCTCGCGGTTTCCGACAGACCTTCCCCCACATGGAGGTTGTGACGGTGGCAGAGGCAGAGTTTTACCGGCAGGCCTCTCTGTCGCAGCTCTTCTCCTGCCCAGAGGAGTTGGAGGGCTTCCAGCCGGATAGCAAGGACCTGTTGGACCTGGTGGAAGACAGCGCTGAGCTGGCCGCTCTTCTGGGCTCCACACTAGAGTGTCTGGACGACCGCTGGGACCACCCGGGGAATAAACTGAAGGACAAAATAAAGGCTGTGGGCAAGTTGGGCTCATCCTGACCCCTGAAGCCAATAGACCCAGACCTTGATCCTTACCGACTGCAGTTTTCTTTAAAACCAACCAGGGGTTATGATGATATGCCTTAGCCTGACCCTTAGTTCCCATGCTTCGGCCCTGCACTGTACAGATGGACTGACTGGCTGCCGAAACGTTTCATCCGTTAACTGAGGATCAATACATTTGTGACTCCATAGGCTTAATAATGGTCTTATTTTTATAAATTAATATATGTATAAATAAATAAATAAATATAAAAAAAATATATATATATATAAATATCAAGTTTTTTGTTTCTTTCGGACGTTGCTCATGACTCCCCTCTGAAAGATTTGTGTGGCAACAGTGTGTATTCGTGTTGTCAGCGATTGGATGGAGTGTGTGAGCGCGCAGCACATTGTGCCTGTGTGTAGCTGTACAGGATAGTACTGAGACTGTGCTATTGAATATGGTATTTGTGTTTATAGGAAGCACATGATGTCCTGTTTTATTTTTTTGCTTTTCTCTCCTCAGACTTTAGCGCTCGCTTGAGCCTCAGGGGCTAGTTTGTTGTATCTTTTTTTTAAATGTTCAAATTTTGCTTCCTGTTTAGTCTGTAATTTAACAAGCAAAACTACAAAATTGTTTGTATAAAAAAGTTTTAAGATAATGTTGATATTCACCCTTCGGCACAGAGCTTGTATATAACAAGGAGGCTACTGCAGTAAAGTAATTTTTGGTGTGTTCATTTTTGTTTTAACTTTGTAATTAAAATATCTCATAATTTGTATTTATATTTTACAAAAGAAGTTGCTTTAAAATAAATATACAAACTGCAAGAGGAAACGTCTTTTGTGCCTATTTTGTCAATGTTGAATTAGTTTTTAGACTGTCCCATCAAATTCAATCTTCTGCCTGTCATAGAGGTGTGACAAACACAATCCTACATTGCCATCTCTTGGAATATTTTTGTAGTGTAGGTGTCATTCATTTATTATATTTCTGCAGCCATGACTGAGCAACACCTGAACTACCATCTGCTGATGTTCTATGTTGAAAAGCTTGTGGCTTGCAGCGCCCTCCACTGTGCAAAAACTGTTTTTTAGATGGTAAATTTAATGGACCAATGTCTAAACTGTGTGGGTGTTGTATTTTTTTTTTAATCATACATTTTTTTTATTGGTATGATCATTCAAATTGAAAAGGCCAGGATACCCACATTCATATTTTATATGAATTTGTTTTGTTGTCTGCATTAAGGTAGGATTAAGGGCAATGTGTGTGTGCTGTGTTTCAGTATTTGGTAATTTACTGAAACGAGTACAAATAGTTGGGAATATGCACCTCTTAATTGCAAAATTAACTGAAATGATAACCGCTTTAAGGTAATGATATTACTGGGTCTTTTAGCTCTGTGTCAAAATATAGTTTAAATAGGATGTCTAGTGATGCTCTATATATTTTCCTATATATTTTTCTTTTCTTCGTTCCACCAAAAGATCAAAACCCAGAAAAAATTAATCCAACTAACAAATATTGTTGTAACCAAACTGATATATTTTATTATCCTATTCCACTGACTCTTATTACTGTCAAAAAGCATAAATGAGCCACACTTGTAGTGAGTCATGTGTTTCTTCACCATTGGCACTCTAGTTTGATTGGAGTCATTCCCGCCTATGCCATCCTGCAACCAGAAATACTAACACAAAATCCATGGCTTGAAATAGTCCTCAAATAATTCTCTGTTTACTCACATGTGAAAACTAAAGTGCCCAGCTCATTTAAAAAATTATGAGGCATTTTCAATACAAAACATATTTGGGACAAATAGAAGTTCTGGATTTCAGTGGCTGTAAAAGACACTCACAGTCCCACGGTCTGGGAGGCTCTGAAGAACGCGCACAATGAGCAGCAGTGTGTCAGCATGACGATCTGGCTGAGCTGCAACTAAAATGGTGTCTTAAGTAAGGGAGAGCCTCACAAGGCAGATAGACTCCGAACTGAATTCCCAACTAGCCTATCTCTGCAGAGTGGGTGCAAAGAGATCCCTGGCAGGCTGCCAAGAGCAAGGGTGGGGGGTCTTTAGTTGATCCACAAGTTGACAATGGAGCTTTAGAGAGGGAACCTAGTCCCTCAAGCCATAAATAAACCCCTGGAGAAATCCTCTGATGAAAGAGAGAAAGCAGACTAAAATCATTATCATCTAGCTCTAGGATGATCTTAAGACTTCTACGTTGAAAAGATTTTCTAAGAATGTGCAACATGAATGCTTGTTTTGTTTGGCAGCAGAGTTCAGAGAGCTTTATGGAGTGAAGTCAGAGCTTTAGCTGCTGTCTCCAGGCAGAGAGGAGACGGCCCAATTCACATCTCCAGGTAAAGGTCATGGAGTGACAAGAGACTGTCAAACAGCTAATTGAGATGCTGAAAAAAGAAGAGTTCAGCCTCACAGACCTTAGTTTCTCAGCCCAAACACTGAAGTCATAGAGTCATATTCTGAGGGAGAAGGTGCAGGAGGGTCACACTCACCCTCTCAACAGCAGAATGTAGTTTTAGATATAAAGGAACATCTCTGAACATAAGCCTCTAATAACCAGCTATTATGGTTCATAAATGGACATTATAAAGGTGAAAAAGTGTAAAAGTAAAAATTATTTTTTGTGCTCTATTTGGTTGTTACTGTGTGCCGAAACCTCTGCTCCAGTCCACAAACAGACAAAACCAGTTTAGGTAAGAAATATATATAGGTTGTTACACACCATACAAAGAAATGATAGTTTGCCAACTCCTAAACAAACAAACAATAAACCACACTCAGTACACAGGAAATCCATAAGAGGCGAGGAAATGAAACCACTTAATTTATTGGAAAGTCCTATTTAGGGGCAATGATATTAATTAATCATTATTTGAATTAATTCGTCTAGTCAATTAAATGTTGGAAAA
>NW_024043263.1:0-31457 GCF_014851395.1 Micropterus salmoides | reverse complement strand
TGGCTGTGAAACTAAAACAATGAGTTTAAAGAGGCTGAAATACTCAGTCAGTGATGAAAGTCTGTCAAGTAAGAAGGTATTTTAATGTGTTTATGTGAACTCCAGGGGTAGTGAATTCGGCTTTGTCAAATTGCAGGTGACCCACACAGCAGTACAGTGGCTGAATGCATCCTACAGAAACTGAGAGGACTGGATTTGCTGCCAGGGTGCTTCTTTAGCTTAGCAGTCTGTCAGAGTGTAACGCCATGTTACACAGGTAGCGGAACGTGAGCATTGAGTTAGAGTAGCAGCAGCAGCCGCTTCAGTGCTCCGTCTGTGTCTAGCAGGATGCTTCAGGTACAGTATTGAGTGTAGGTCACCCATGTTTGGCACAATCACTGTATTTATGTGCATAAACGGAAGAAAATATAATTGAAGAGTAAATACACTTTGGGCCACACTTGTAGTAGACGATACGTGGCCTGTGTAGAAAGCTGGCTGATAAAAATAGAAATGTATCTGTCCTGTTACACATGAGACAGACGACTGAAAACCACACTTGAATAGCTTCCTGTGTAGAAACTTGTGTTAAATAACAATGTCACGCCACTTTCACTTTGGCTGCCGAATGAACATAGGTGTAATAAAATGAATGACCAGTGATGTCATTTGTTGGAGAAGAAAGAAGATTATAGTGTCATTTGTCCCACTCTAACGGAGAAAAAAAGCTGACAGGAGCGTTGGGGAGATTTCAATAAAGCATAACTCTTCATAAGCCCACACAATTTTTAGAGGTCTTAACCTTAAAAATAATTAAAATAACACATGTGCAGGGCCTAAAAACAGTCTTTGTAAGTAAAATCATTTTAAGTTCTTCAAATCAACTTCTAGAAGTTCAGATAATCAGAAAAGGCTAAGCAGTATTATTTTCCTAAAAGAAATCAACCAGGCTGACGTTCACATTTTTTGTTTGTTTCCTTTGGATAAAGGAATTAGAGTGTGTAGATCCATACTATCATGCTGCGTCACTTTGCAGTGGGAGCATGGAGCCCTGTGCATCTTGAGAACTGTCAGTGGTAGTCTGTTCATCACAATGGTGCTATCCAAATATATGCTATCATCTTTAAAGATTTCCTGTGAGTACCTGAGGTTTTATATTTGACAACTACGGACCGATTAAGGCATCCTGTTTTCACTTTAGAGGATGTGTTTAGACTAGGCTTTAGACTATTCCTATACTTTAAATGGTTATCTAAAAATACAGTGTAGGCTACAATTACTAATGTGCAGATTCAAAAAACGAATGACTCACTTCGTCAACCAGGGAGAGAAGAAAGGATGCACACTGGCTACCAAACGGTATTAAAAGATTATCACAGAATGGGAGAGAATTTGCACAGAAATAACCAGTTGCAAAGTATTGATTATACTGTAGTATTAAGTTGGATTAGCTGCAGGATTTAGAGTTACACTTCACGCTGAAGGCACGCCCCTAGACTTTAGGGACTAGATGTGGCATTTATTTTCACTACAAAATACAACTGTCCTGAATCCAAAGTACAACTACCACAAGATGACATTTCTGCTTCACATTTAAAGTAGATCTCATGGGCACATGAGATCTCAATGTGCTAATGATCATCAGGGGAAAAGAGGGCGTGTTAATGTTATCACAGATTTACTATCATACAAAACCGCAGGATATAGAACTCATCACGCAAGAAACATTGAAAGACCAAAAACACGTTAGAAAATGTAAAATAGAAAAAAATAAAAATAAGTCAAATAAAATCGGGAAAGGCTCTCCTAAAAGTATGTTTTAAGAAGGGACTTAAAAGAGTTCACTGATCAGCGACCTGATTCCTCGGGCAGGCTGTTCCAGAGCCTCTGGGCCCTGACAGCAACCGCTCTGTCCTCTTTAGTTTCAGTCGAGACTCTAGAACAGACAACAGACCTCTGCCGAGGATCTCAAGGTACGTGCTGGTGCGTATGGGACTAAAAGGTCAGAAATATAGCAAGGTGCGAGGCCATGAAGAGCTTTAAAAGTGATCAGTAAAATTTTAAAGTGAATTCTAAAACATACTGGGAACCAGTGAATGAAGCTAAAATAGGGGTGGTGGTCATATTCTTTGTTCTGGTTAAAAGCATGGCAGTGAGTTCTGGACAGTCTTGAGTCGATCAGTAAATTTTTGGGTTAAACAAGTGAAAAGGCTGTTGCGAGGCGTGATGAGATGAAGGCGTGTAAATGGTCTCGGTGTCCTTAAAAGTAAGAATTTTTGCTATATTCTAAGTTTATAAAAACATGATTGAACAGCTTTATGTGTGTGCTCGAAATTTAAATTACTATCAAACCAGACACCAACGTTCTTTGCAACAGTTAATGTGATTTACTAGGGAACCAGCAGATGGCAGTATTTGTTTTGCCATCTGCTGGGCCCGATGACCAGGATTTCTGTTTGTCTGAGTTCAGCTGGAGGAAATTATTGACCATCCATTTTTTAACTTCACAAGGCAGTTGTTAAGTGAACACAGCATTCCAGGATCTGTGGATCTGACGGGCAAGAACATTGTGTGTCATCAGCATAAATATGAAAAGAAATACCATGTTATGGATAAATGTCCAAGGAGAAGCAGACACAAGGAAAACAAAACGGGTCCTAAGACGACCCTGCACACCATATTTAACTGGACAGAACGAAGAGACATAGTTGTTTACAGACACGCAAAACTTCTATTTGACAGGTAGGATGAAAAACCATTCTAGGGCAGTACCAGAGATCCTCACCCAGTGCCTCAGTCTGTCTAACATGATGTTGTGATCAATGGTGTCAAAAGCAGCGCTAAGGTCCAGGAGTACCAGGACTGAGCACATGCCTTCATCAGCAGCCATTAAAAGGTCATTGGTGACTTTAAGCAGTCTATATGTAGACAAATATGTAATAAATGTTGATTGTTCTCACATGATCATGTCATGAATCATGTTTTGAGCTTAGGGTGCACTGAAATATACAAGGGCTAACATATGTGGCTAAAAGCCTGATCTTGAACAGTAGTAAAAGTTAAAACTTTATTAATTCAAAACTCACAGGCAGCTAGTAAAGAGAGGCAAGAATGGATGTAAAGTGTTTTGCATCGTAGCTGAGGCAGCAAGATGTTGGATGAATTTTGGCTGAAGCCTGTCCATTTCAGTTCAAGAGGAAGTGGTATTTTTTGCACATATGGGTATTACGACAACTTACAGCTATGGATTAAAACGAGTACTTACTTTTTTGTGGACATTCATTATGCAAAAGACAGTCTGGAAAGGAAACAGCTCTATTTTAGAGGTCATGGATATTAGTGCAATCAGCAAGGCTGCAGACAATGTCATACCTGGATGATTTTTCAATGCAAAGTGAGCGGAGGCTCACACATATAGAACATATAAACCAAGTATATAAAACACCCTTTAAAAATGCCTACAGTGTACCCACCTGTCACATGGTGGCCACACCATTAAATATGCATAACTTTAAGATTTAATGTAATTTAAACTGGTAAGCAGAGAGCCAAGCCAGTATCTGCCACTTGAGTATAATCATTTTGTATGCTGTGTGTGGCAGTGTTAGTTAAATTATAGTCAGATGTGATAATTAGGCTCTTATACACTGTTGTTGTGCTCAACACTCCTACATGCACACTCTCTATTAAATACATTTTCAAATACGAGATTTTGTTCTGTTGTATTGATTTCTTGACACATTGTCATGAAGGAGCAAATCAGCTAAAGAGACCAAAACTGTTTTTGTACCAGGCTGTAAACATTTTGCTGTAAAGTTGGCCATTTTAACATGTGGTTCTAGGGAAATTGACGAGCTTCAAGTGGCCATTAATTGAACGGCAGGTTTTGACACTTCCGCATTAGTTTTTTCAGCCCCCAAGGTTGCTGCTTGGTCGTAACCAGACTGCTGATCATGATTAACCCAAACATCTCTTGTCACTGTCAGTATAATACATTCTGTTCCAGTTTGCCACTGCAGGAATGGCGACAGCACTTGAGAACGTAACACATAATTTTGCCCCGGATTTTTCTATTAAAGCCCATAAACTGCAAATACACTTACATTGTACAGTACTGTCAGCCATTTACACTTGCAGAGACCTATAACATAACCTGAAAGACAAATGTATAATGATGTCTTAAATCTCAACTAAATACAGTAGTACTTTAACTAACTTTCAATTAAGGGATGTTATTCAGTTTACTGTAACTATATGACAGCACATCAATGCACTGCTCTGTCTGTCAGACTTAGAAATGCTCTGAATGGATTCAATTTATTGAGTCCCTGCTGTATTTAAAGGCCCTACGACAGTTATGTTTCATAGACCTCCAGCCTCCAGAGATTTATGCAAAGTTGTCCACTATGTTTACCTCAGTTAAATCAATTGGAAATAACAACAGGTGCTGCAAAATAATCCCACTCACCAGACTTGTTGGTTATATCTCAGTATACTGCCAGTTTATGAGGGATAGATTACTAGGGCTCATTAATCCTGTGCATCCAGCTTTTCAAGTAAAAGCAGTGGTGGGTGAAAATCTTTACTCTTGTACAATTAATACATAAAAACAGGTGAAAAACTACTCAACTGCAGCTGATGGGTTGTGTGCATTCGATACTGACTAGCAGCTATGTATAGCATGCTAACCTGGACAACCCAGCTGCTGTCTAACGTTAACATTAGCTAAGCTCCTTAAATGCTTGCTAATAACCTATTTAAAGGTGGGTCTCTGACATGGACAGTGTTGTGTTAAGAACATAGATACACTAACTTATCAAAGTTCAATTGAATGCATTAGTTTTGGACTAAGTTGTGGATCATAATACTTACCAGGGTGCGAACTATGGGGGAGCCTAACATCAGCTCCCCTAAAAGCATGATTTGTGATATTTTGGGGGGTCTCTAAAATATTGACCGCATGCTTTATTAATTTCTTAATTTCTATATTTCTCATCATCATGGATCCATGCGTAAAATCAGGAGCATCAGACTTCATCAGGCCAGAGGGAATGATAACCAACCGTCTGCAATGGGCCAGTCGCTCTGCGATCTCCTGTCCCTGGTCTGCCCCACTCTCTCTCCGGTACAGGTTGTGTCATTAGTTCGAGACCCTCTGGCTGGATGAATATTATGCATGATCCATGCACTACTGCAGCTGGGGGCTCCCCTCAGTACCAAGCAATGTTCTAAATTCTTCCCTCTCATGAAGAAAAGTAAGGTCAGGTCACAAACAAAGCTGTAGCTGTTCTGTTTATACTACTTTCTGGAGTCTTTTATACTACTTTCTGGACTCCCTGCACACATGCGCAGTAGATCAGTTGGTGCCCTGGTAGCGTAGTGGGTCACAAAAAATGGGAAGCACGCAGATGTCTGGCGTCTACCCTCTGATGGCAATTATTTCATCACACGGACCATAGCGGTCCCTCGTGTACATGTGATGTGGAAGGCATAACACTTGCTTAAAACAACACCGGCATGCCGGCTGTGTCTTTTCACACGTGCATCATTCCGTCTCTGTTAAACATTCCCATCTCAGAGGTGGATCAAATCTTCCCCCCCTTTCCGGCTCTATACCTTTCATAAAGCACAGCGAGCCAGCATATTGGCATTTTGGCACCACACCCCTGGAAAATAAGGCAGTGTGAAAGGGGCTAATATATCTGTGACAAATAGGGAGCAAGTGAGTGAGGAGTGGTGCTGAGCGAATCTATACAATGAGATACGATTTTAGATAACAACAATTTGATTTACAAATAAATCAAATGTATGGGAAACACTGGAATTATGTGCAGCATTAAATGGCAATTAAACTGCACATTACAGAAAATACTGTCTTTGACTTGTAACCCAACCATGAAAAAGTTTTGCAAGTGTTAGAAAGTTAAACCGTTGACAGACTTGCTTTGTTTTGATTGGTGTGCTATCATTGTCTCTTCACACAAGAGACAAAGCTCTTAATGAAGCCTGAGCACAGTAGATAGATCCAGCGTCAAGACTTAAATAACTTTTCTAAGTAATTAGTCTGCCCTAATTATGTGAGAACCTGGTTCCAAAAATAGAAAAAGTTCTAGGTGAGAATTAATAATGTGATGTTATGCATCACACTTCTAAACAAATTAAATTTTGGTAGATAAACATCCAGTAATATAATTAGCAAAGGGAATAGTCTGAGATCTGTTTTTCACAGTGAATTGGTTTTGTCAGCTGATATAGGGCACAGGGCAGCAGGCTAAGATAAGAATAAAAGAAAAAGGATCGCACTGGTGATGAACTCTATATGCCATTGAATTTCAGGTTACACATGCTTTGATCCACTGAGCTTCTTTTTCATGTTATGAATGCTTCCTGACTGTAGGTACAAAATAAAGAAAAAGGTTCAATGTTATGCCAAGACATTTCGACGTTAAGGTCTTCTTTAAAGCAATAAAACTACTCCAGGTTTTATTTAAGTTATTGTGGACATTCACTTTAAGGCTCAAATTAATTCATGTAGCCCTTGATCTCAAGTAGCCTAACAGATTTTAAGAGAAAAGGCTGGGGGAAATATCAAAAAAGACATAAACAAAACACCTAGATAGATCAAAGTAATGAAAAAACAAAGTTAGCTAAGCTAGTTAGCAGACATCTGAGGCAAAAGCAGGTACAGTTCAATGATTTATCAAACACAACAAGGCAAAGGCTTGCAGAGTGGTAAGGCAGGCAAGTTTAGACCAGGAAAGCAGTCCAAAAAGGCAAGCAAATCCAAAGCCTGAAGTCCAAAATCCAGAAAACAGGCAACATTCAAGGGGAAACATAGAAAATCCAAAACACAGGGAAACGGACACTGGGAGAAGGCTGGAACAGACAATGACAAAGTGGCACTAGATAAAGGGAAAACACAGGCAGGAAGTTAAATACACCAAAACATAAGAGGAATGGGAACAAATTAATAAATGACACAAGGAACACCCTAATATACAGAGCAGGATGATTCATAAAGTCAGAAAGAGAAGTTCTCAAAGACACAAGATAAAGGGATTATCAAAATAAAACAGGAATTAATAACACTTAAACCCAAAACCATGACAGATTTGGGTTAACCAACAAATGTAGACCCTCTAACTGCACAATGAGACAGTCCAAAAAAAAAGGCACAAACCTTGGGCAAGTTAAAGATGTGAAACCACCCATTGAGAAGACATCTAACATTGGATATCATGTGTCTACACCATTCATTAATCAGGCTAATACAGACGTTGGAGTGCCTGTTTCCTTTGCTCTGTTTTAACCTCTAAGATTGTTTCCTCAGGCGTGAGATTCAAAATTCAGTGGTGGACAAAGTACACAAATCCTGTACTTGAGTAAAAGTACTGATACCCTTGCTAAATATTTGCCCACTCCGCTAAAGTAGAAGTTTTCAATTTAAATTTTTACTTCAGCCAAGGTACAACAGTACCTGCTTTTAAAAATACTCAAGTATCAAAAGTAAAAAGTACTATTAGTATGGTTATGTTTGTCAGGGGTTGCTGACATGACAAACATCATTTTAAAATACAGTAGGCAAATCGGAGTGCAACTAATGATTATATTTATTATGGATTACAGTGTTATGGTAGTTTCCTACTATTGTTTTTGGGGGGATCTAGACCTTTTATCACACACAAACATACACAGGGAATTCATTTATTTGAACTTTTGTCTCGCAACGTTGTTGTGGTGTTTACCAGAGTTGCTTCTGTCCTCTCTGTCAGTGTTTCAGTGCGGCGGGGCTTAGCGGCTCCTCCACGCTGACACACACAGCCATATTGAAGATGGCTCACTGGCAAGAGCTAGCTTGAAGTGAAACCACATCGGCAGATGCAAGACGGTGATGGAGTCAGAATACCTGTTAAAAAAATTAAAAACATATGTTTGTTCAAGCTTTGTAAACAAGGATGCGCACTGCCTGCGTGAAAGTAGCGTCATCAGACTCACTTGTATTCAGCACAGCAGCATATGGAGGCTTTCAAGAAATCACATTAACCTACATGTACTGCAAAATGCATTCACTCTGAATTGTCCCCTATCAAATAGTATTATAATAGCCTATTTTAAAATCCTGCTGTTGCATTAGCCTACATTTATTGTGAACTGTCCCCATACATGATTGCACATGCATTTGAATATATAGTATTTTCATGATACAATTTGTAATATTTTCTTATTGAATTCTTGAAATTTTATTCACCACCACGTGATAACACATTTTCTGATGACAAAAGGTGCTTAAATTGTAGAACACAGAATTCAGAATCTGGCAAAAAAATTACGGAGAAGGTGACGAACATTAAAAGGCAAAAATGAGTGTGTTGCGCCATGTATCCACGCTCCACGACACTGGTAGTTTCGGGGGGTCGACCACCCCCCTGAAAAAAATCCTAGAGGAAACACTGGATTAGTTTATGATTATTTTCTCCAATAATAGATTCTTAAAATAGTGAGAAATGCTGTCACAATTACCGAGAGCCCAGAACGACTCGTTCAATGTCAACATTTGCTTTGTCTAATGAGCATGTGTAAAGCTCAAAATTTTAAATAACAAATAAATTAAAATAATTTAAAATAAAAGCCGCAAATGTTTACATTTGTGAAGGTGGAACCATGAAAGGTTTTTACATAAAGTTCTGCATTCTTCTGGAGAAACCTGACCAAACAGAGATGCCATTGGTTTGATGGGCTCCTATTAATAATAAAGACAGTGAGATGATGTCTTTGTCTTTATTTGCTACAGCCAGTCTGACCTGCTTTCTGTCTTGTCTTCATTCTCTGAACACCAGTGCTCCTCCATGCATGTCAAAAGTGACAGACAAAATATTAGGAACATCTTTTAATAAAATGCAACCCAATGCAACAGCACCACCAAGTTTAGCCTCACAAGTACCAAAGCACACACTTAACTGAAGTAGTAGTCTCAGGTGCAGGCGGTTTCTGCCTTTCCTTTAGTGTTTACATTTCTAGCTTGAAGGTTTACGATTCATATCAGGGCAAACTGTGACTAGTATTAGGACTATTATATGAAACACATTTGAGATTTTTTTTCAGTCATTTGGTTTCCAGGACTCCGCACCCAACCCTACTGAAACTGACTGTTAAATTAATAAAGGTCGATACTGCATATAATTTGTTATTTTTTCCCATTTATGGCATGGGTGCAAGTCAGAATGCAAATTAATTGCAACATATCAAATACTGTAGTTGCTGAAGCATTAAGAAGTACCAGCTTCATGCTTAAAAAGATAATAAATAATATCTACTCAGTGATGGCAACTCAGTTGGAAACATTAGAAAACTCATTAGAAGAAGAAGCAGACAGGAAATATTTTATGCTACAGCATGTGCTTACAGGCAGTGCAGCACGCTGTAGTCTGTTAACCAAAGTGACAACCAGCAGCATCAATCAAATAAGCTCGTTTTATTTGTAACACTTTTCATGCGGGGTTACAATGCAAAGCGCTCCACATCGAAATGACGAGAGCTATACGTGAACAGAAAGAATCTGAATTATGACATCAGCACCAGCTGGAGGGCGGATGGTTTTCTTCTGCTATGATGCTTTCATTGACATGACAATGACATCTTTGGATTGTACAACTATGCCTGTGAAAGCCACTTTGGTGGTCACAAAGTTATTTTGACCTAGAATTAAGCAGACAACTTTGGGAGAGTACTGTGGATTTGCAATTTTA
This sequence comes from Micropterus salmoides, assembly GCF_014851395.1. NCBI lineage: Eukaryota > Metazoa > Chordata > Actinopteri > Centrarchiformes > Centrarchidae > Micropterus > Micropterus salmoides. The sequence continues at coordinate 21,732 of NW_024043263.1, read as the reverse complement.
CTAACTCCTGTATAACTGAATTAAAATAATGATTCAAGATAATGATAATGAAGAGTGAAGTGGTGCTAGATACTGTAATAAGAAAAGGAGCATTAGATAGGTAGAAATATGAAATGGTCATTTTAATGGTTTTCAGTTTATTACAGCTCTGACATTGTTGTCACTTCTGAATGTAACTAAGTCTCCTTTTTTAATTTTCAGTTTCATTGTACAAAGTTGTGCTACAGTGCTATAAAAGCATACATGATTACTCTGCGGAGTGGAGATTTTTTTTGTGCATCAAGGGGAAAAAAACCACTCACCCAGCAACACAGAGACCAATTTTCAAATCCCAGCAGTGGTTCCTCTGGCAAACGGAGATGGACAGGATGGACAGACACTGTTTCTTTGGCTCACACTTATTGTCATCCAGTGACCACACTCACACAGGCTCTCTGCCATCCAATGTTTGTTCTTGTCTGATCCTATTTCAACTTGGCAGTGCAGCTCATTATTGTTATTTTAGTAATTACATTCTTTAACATTTCATTATAAGTGATCTTTAGAAGTCTGTGCCACAGCTTTTCTTATATATTAGATCAAAAATGTATGAGAAGTAATGATAAAAGCCTTATATTCCCCCGAAAAACTCAGAAAACTTAATGCACTTCTGAAAAAGACTGGAGACTGCAGAGTTATTTGGAAAAAAGTAAAAGTTGACTGCATGGCGCTTTTATCCAATGACTAAGAAAAAAGAATGATAATGTTTTCCTTTATTCTCACAATAAAGAAATAACAATCTGTCAGATGATGGATTAGTTCTCAAGCAGTGTCCTAATGGTGTTTTCAAGTGAAAATACCATTGCCATTCAAACTCCAGGATTCAGTGTATTCTGATTCTCACTTGTGAGCCCTTTTGCACTTTGGCCTTACCTGCTAGGATCCACAACTATATATGAATTCTAATGGGACAGAAAGAAAGCAGTATCTTTACAAAGCTGTCAAGAAAAGTAAAAAAAAAAAAATCTCAGGACTATAGAGCGCCAAATACAAACTCGTTGCTAAGAGTTTTGTTTTTCAGATGTTGCACCATATCCATAATTTGGGTTGACTTCTTCCTCACAGCAACACAGCGGCCCAGGTGAACGGAAAATAAGCAACAGTATAGGGAACACAGTAAACATTAATGTGATATGCCACTTTGGAAAATGTTGACTTTGCCAGAGTTGAATAATGGTCCTCATTTTATGCACTGGGATGTTTCTGTAATTCATTTGCCCTTTTCTTCAGGCCATTACAGAGGATTACAGATTACCTTTACCAGCTGTAAGGTGTGGTGTCGTTCAGTATTCAATGCATTTAAATCAAGCCATTGTACAATGGCCAGATTGTTCAAAATAGTAACTGTTTATAATGGAAAAGATATTCTCTATTCATGAACTTGTTCTTGATTGATTGTTGCAGCCTGCGGTGTTCCAAAAAAGGAGCTGATGCAGGAGGCTGATGTGAGGCTGAGAAAGGACCTGAGGAGGCTCCATTAAAGCCCCAAAGTCATGCTCACTGTTCGGAAGGGGAAAGTTCAGTTTAATTATGGAAACTTAATGCTGCTTTTTATGTTGCCTGGGGGGGCTGCTCTCGCCCTCCTCCTCCCTCTGCATATTCAAAATTCCTGTTTTGTTCGAAGGACAAAAAAAAGGAAAAGGGATCCGGATCACAGGTCTTAAAGTTTGGATGTAGAAACCAGACCCATGAATAAAGATACAATGCTGATTAAACCCAGCAACTGACCAAAACTCAAAAGGTACATTACTAAGACACCTAAACCATGTCTATTTATTATACTGCATATGGCAGATGTAATACTTTAAGAACATTTTTTAGAACATAATATTCTTTAGCTGTTGGTACATGTTCTTTGTATTCCACATTTCATCTATATAAAGTTTTATATGTTCCTGTTCATTAAATTATTTATCAATCAATTAATTTTGAGGTACCTAAAATATCCCTTACATATTACCATTTTATAGTACTTTATACCTTTGCTCAACTGCATTCAAAGGAAAATATACTTTTTACTCTGCTACATTTGTCTGACCACTGTAGTTATTACTTTCTTTTTAGATTTTATACAAACAAAGTTATGATTATCTTATAAAATACAGCACATTCTTAGAGATTAAAGCTGAGATTCCCAAACTTTTTGGCTTGTGACCCCTCAAGAAGAAGCAGTGTCTTGTGAAGTTTCAGATGTCTATAAGTTGTTAGCACCTCCACCAAAGAGACATTTCCGCCCAACAGTTTTATTTAAATATTTTATGAGGACCAAAGAGGCAACATTATCAGCAAAAATTTGAAAAATGTCCAAAAAATGAACATACTGTAAATGTATAAATCACAAATGTGATCCTCACTACCTCACTTTGACTTTTTCTATTTATGAGTATTTTCACATTGTTTGCTACTTTTATTTAAGTAGAGGATCTAAGTATTTATTCCACCACTGCTTAGGAATTGTTTGTCAAATAGGAACAGAATCTCAACAATCCTAATAAGTCTTCAACATCGTCCTGAAGTATGTCAACCCAAATAAGCACATCCACAGGGGCAGCTATCACCAGCAATACTTTATAAAGGACACCTAAACAACTGTTGTTTTCTAAACCGATTAATGCCAAAGTAGCAGACTGATGGCAGAGTCGAATGAGGAGCTACTGTCACAACCTTATCCCAAAAATAGACAGTTTTATTACCATAAGAGAGACCAGTCGATCTGGAGTTGAATCCAGAGGGGGTTGCCACATGTCAGGCAGATGACAGCCTGGACGTGATTCTAATTGTTTTCAATGATTCTGTTGGATTTTAATCACCACAGAAGTGCAGGGGGAGGAGGGAACAAATGTGCGTTTTCTTGCTGGAGTTGCCATTTTTGGAAAGTCAGGGCGCTGCTGTGGGACAAAGACGCAGACTTGGGGAAATATTTGCACATCCAAAGTGGTTATCTAAGTGCACCAGAGTTGAGGTTACATATCATAAATTGACGAAACTTCAACACACCGTTCTTGCATAAACTCTACTTCAGCAGACATGCAATGTTTTACTGTTCCCCACAGAGTGCAAGGCCTGCAGCACTGAAACATTAGTTTTGGAATAAAACGGCACTTGAATGAAAGACATTTTTGAGCACTGCCACATACAGTACAGTAGATTCTAGCTTGTTGTCTATATCCTCAAAACATTTATAAAATGATATATGATATTTATAGCTTGATATACAGCTAAACATTATTGATAGCATCGATACCGTACATGCCTTATCAACCTAGAAATAAAAAAGAGTAATAAGGTAGGTAGGTAGGTAGGTACATTTATTTGTCACAATATAACAAGTTACATAGTGAAATGGAGTTTTGTAACTCCCTTCTGCTACATAGCACATAATATACATAAATATAATAGAATATACATAATAAGCTGGATTCAAAACATAGCGTCATTGACACATTGAATACTCAAGCATGTATCCTCTTTCCCATAATTTGCTTCATATTTCTATCCAAAGAAATATATATTCACAGTGTAATATGAGCAGCTGTCAAAGAGAGTTGCTATCAAAGAGACTTTTTGCTCTCCATCCAACCCCATCATCACACCAAGAGAGAGGGCTTCACCCTGCAAGTTACTGTCCTTTTCATCTCTGTGTGAAGGTTTTGTATGCAGTCTCCTATCAGAGCTTTTAACAAGAGGACAGTCGGCACGACACTCTGTCACCACTCTTTCTTGTTTCACATGAAGTGGCGAAGTCCTTCACTAAACAGAATGGGCATTGCAGACAGTGCCTCCAGGTCCCTGAGGAGGTCATTACGATGGGGATGAGCAGCTCAAAAGCACTGTAGGACGGACAGTAGAGTGACAGCAGGGGAGGACAGGACACAATGTGGGGGAAAAATATAAATTGGAATGTGCTGAGTTGAAATAGGTTGCCTTTCTGTTAAAGAAGAAACTTTTGACATGTCTTGCTTGTATCAGCAATCCCCCAGTTCAACAAATATAAATAGAATATCTCTCTAAAAATCTAAACCAATGAAAATGTAATTACTGTAAGTCAATTTATTTCTATTAGTATAAATGTGTGACATTTTGTTGCTGATATTAGCAGCCATAATGGTGTTAAAGTCAAACAATTTTATAAGTGATGTCCACTTTCCACACTAAATTGTTTGACTGAAAGATGATCTCCACAGTGCAGAACCACCATTACAGTAAATGATTTTGCATGCTTTAAAGTGGAAAAACACATGCAAAATACACAATTTACCATACTATTTTTGCCAAAAATAGTATGTCAAAATTCTGCCTGACACGTTTTGTGTCTTTGAAAACTTTGGGAACGTTACTAGATTTTAAATTAAAGCTCTGCATATTTGGCTGCATATCAAAAAGTCTGTACTGACCGACCCAGTGGTGGGCCGCTGCTTAAGGGGTGTTGAATAGTACTGTATGTAGCTCTGTTCAGATGAAACTACTATTCAACCTTTGTTGACAAGAAGAAACAACAATGAGCTGAGAGGAAGTGTTTTGAGAGGATTGTTGTGTGCTTTAACATCATCAGGGAACTATCAGCACACTGACGAAAGAGAATGCTGATACCCAACTCAAATATTTTTTAATTAGTTTCTTACAGTAGGCACAAAAAGAAACATTGTGGATCTGATACAATTACAGTATTTGCAACGCTTATTCCACATTGATTTTATCAGCATTAAATTGAAGCTGTTCTCACCATAAAAACAACCTCAGTTGTTTATTCAAACACACAAAAAAATGCTTCCCTAACAAGTAGCCTAAAACTTTATGGTTGTACAAGTAATCACTTGTGGTTTATACATAAGAAAGGTGTTTAAATCATCATAACACTGGAAAACCTCTAACATACCATCAGTCAACAGTATTTAGTCAACACAATTGCCAGCTATGTCTGTAAATTGGTTCCCTACTTTGGTTCAGATTATAAAACTTCAATGACTATTATATGGAAGAAATTTGAGGATGAATCCTATTGGTGATCCCCTGACTTTCCAGTGCCACTTGCAGGTAAATTGTTTCACTTTTCCAGTTATACATCTCAATATTTATTAAATGGTTTGGCACAAAATTTGGTACAGACAATCCTTGTTCGCCAATGATGAACCCTAATGACTTTGGTGATCCGATTTGACTCTTGTGTTTTTGCAACCTGTTCTCTTCCCAGCTCGTCACATATGGACGCTTGGACAGCACCCGTGGCGCTGTTTTTGAACACCCTTTAGAGTCAATTTTGCCAACCCATTCATTCCCTGAGTCGGCCTGTGTCAGATCACAGAAGTAGTTTGAAGTAGTTCTCACTAGGACTTTTAAAGGTTGTTCTATATTTATGTTGTACAACCATGATACTAAAGCATAACAACCATGTAACATTAAGCATCCCATGCTGCATAATACTCAATGACCACATGTTCAGGCCATTTTGTAACACTTCAGTTCAAACCTTCAGCTCATTATCTGGATAAATGCACAGTAAGCAGCATATCCCATGGAACAAAACTGTATTTCTTCAATAACAGCTGATATTTAATCAACAAAAATAACATTTTTGAGACAAAATATTTGAGAAAGTGGGGGAAAGAACCTCCTCCACCTGTGTTGAATGCTCACAGACATTAACGGTGTTGCGTACAGGCTGCCAATGGTGTTACATAGAGAGTGCATAACTTGATTTCATCTGCAAAATATGGACTTTAAACTGATCATTTGGGAGTTATTTATTTTAAAAAAGGTAAATTTTAATTACTGCTTAATAAGCTGGAAGACCATCCAAGTTATGTCATGTTATTAATTATGGCGTGAGTAAAGCATAAGCCATGTGAAACGTTAGTGAACAGCATTACCATATCTTTCTGAAGAACAAGAAGAAAGGCAAACCATTTCTATTTGAAAATAACTAATGAGCAAACCGTAAACTTACAACAAAATTGACATGATTAGGATACTGCGTGTTTGCGCGTGTGTGATTGTTGTAACGTTTGTGTGTATGTGTGTGTGCACCATTTAAAACTTAAAATTTACATTTAACACTAAACTGAATAAAAAATTACAACTATAAATTGTTAGTATATCAGCAGTAGGATGTGTTCATTTTGTATGTGCACTATTTACATTGTATGTGAGACATTACGTGGACAGACAACATTTATGGCAAAGCCACTCACACACAATTGGCAAAGGTCACACTGAACCCATTCATCGATGGCCTCATCTCCTGAGCCAGGTGGGACCACTCTCCTGCAGAAAGCGTTTCCCATCTTCCTCAGTTGGAGGAGGTGCCTGCCTCTTCTGCCTTTTGGCCACCTGCCTCTCCTTCTCCTTCTTCTCTAGGGCTGGACTCATGAGGACATTGGACAGACCTTCAGGAATTACACCTGCTGCCACCAGGTTATTTTTTAGGAGTCACCTTCTTACAGATGGGGCATGTTGGAGTGGTGGAGGGAGTGGCTGATGTTGTGGTGTCCGTAGGTAGAGTGCTGGATGTGTGAGTGAGAGTGACAGGTGCACCGGATGGAGTGGCTGGGGGAGGGAGCAATCGATGAAGTGGCATCACTTTGGTCATCAGAAGGAAGTATTCTCACCACCTCAGAAAGTAAAGCCCATTTAAAACTTATTAGCAAACTTTACAAAGAGATGCAAAGAGGATGAATTATCATTCTATTAATGTTAATTAAAATGACCTAGGTTGTGGCCACAGCACCCATGGACAGAGGATGATGATTAAAATGTGTGGTCTTTCCAGTCTATAAGCATTACTTGGGAGGCAGCCGGGGAAGATTATGAAGGGTGGAATGCTTTCCCCGGCTGCACTCACACAGTGATATGCTCCCTGGTGGTCTGCTGCTGCTGGTACACGTGTTTCCTCCCAGTCTGGAAGAGCACTTTCTCCCTGGACCTAGGCTTGTCCCCAAAGCCAATTTCGTCACAGTTGAAGATGAGATGGGGCATGTCCTCCAAACTGTGAATGACATATAGGGGCTCCTATAATTAATAAAAAACCTCTATGGCCTCTAGGGAGCACCGTGAACTCTGGTTCTGTCCAGGGAATCTGCGGTGAGTTCTGGATGGCAGGCCTTGAATCTGGACCACCAGACATCACTCGGCCCCTTTTCCAGATCGACAGCGGTACTGTCAGCTCTGCCACTTTTTTTCATTACGCCAATCGCCAGCACTTTCATCAGAGATTTGGTGAAAGTGCTGGCTATTATTTGATTGTAGTACTTGAAGTAAACCTGCACTGGTCAAAATCTTAAATTATGCAATTCTTTTGTTTAAGTTCAAATGCCAGAAAACCTAATGACATCCCCATAAGCATCAGCTGCGCTTTGTGTTCAGTGCTAATTAGCAAATGTTTGCATGCTAAGAACAATAAACTGAGATTAAGAACATTGGCAACACTAAACCTGATAAACATTCGTCAGTCCCACATGACCATGCTAGTGCGTCTTTAGAAAGAATAAGCTTTTACAACATCTAGAGTGGCTGTAGAGCGACAGTCAGTGTTGCTTCTGGTCTCCGCAGCCTGCTGGCTTCTCTTCTCGTCTGCTGCTCACAGAGCCACTACCATGGCTGTAGACTCAGCCTTGTCTTAAGCATGGTGCTAAAACCATGTAGTTTTAGCAGCTGAATCTTACCAAACCTTAACCATAGAGGTGGCAGATCAGAAATCCCTCATATGAGTCATCTACACTGACCAGCAATCTAATTTGTTGTTTAATTGTGTGAACATGTTGCATTATTTCACTTGCAATTAGTTCACTAGAAGACCAGGAACATTTCTTCTTGGACAAAAACTAACATTGGTTGAGTTTCTTTGTCATCCCCATAGAAGTTATATTGAGGTAGAGGGAAACAATTAACAGAGCAAATACTGCTGAATGGTCAAAGACAAAATTAAAAAAGAGGAAGGAGAGTGAAAAAGAAACGACTTACACTTCCTTTGCATTAACTTGCTGTCACCAATTACATCATCATCTAAAATGTGAGGTCAGACAGCAATTTAAAATTTGAAGGCACTTTAGATGTTAAATATTCATTTTTTAATCTTAAACTTGTGCCCTATCTTATTCTGCTTTGGGCAGCTTCCTCAGGGGAATCCACTGGTAGGCAAGAGTACAAGATACATTAACGCTTGAAATATTCCTGATTTTCTCAAAACCAACTCCTGAAGTGCTGTTAAAACACACCACACATTTGAACCACTGCAGGGGGGCAGATCCAGCTGTGTGCTTGCAGAGTGGAAGAAGAAAAAAAATCAGTTTCCTTTAGGGGCGTTACATTTTTAATACACTCATTCATTAGTTCGGTTGTAATTATTTGGAAACTCCCTGTCGACTCATACAGCGGTTTCATGAAAATAAGCTGTTTTTAATCACTAATTAGTCTGTATGTAGGATTTTTTGTATACGTTTTTTTGTTTTTTTTGCATTGTGGTTGCAATTAATATTTATTTACGCCGTGAGATCAGAGATTAGGCGGATGGTAAAGCTCATATAACACTATTTACCCACTTAACATGAATCTTATTAAAATGAATTAATTAAAATAACTCTCAAAAGTTCTGTATGCAAGAATAGCATGCCATTTAACAAGAGTCTTGCAGCAGTTTTCTGTATGCTGCTCACTGCTGGTCATTTGGACAAATACATGTGCCCCTTAAAACTCTACTCTATTCATTGTCATTGTCTAGTCCATCAATATCTAGGGTAGATAATTGTTTCTACAGCCAAGTGCAATTTTAACAAAGCAGATTACAGGCTACTCTGTGAATTTCTAAATATTTTTTTGTCTATATTTCTACGTTCAGGTTTAACAGACGGCCTTGAGTGCGGTTAAAACACATTATAGTCCATCATTCTGATCTCTCTACTCTTATTTGCTTAACTTTTCCAGCAATTTGATCTTTTATATTGGCACTGCAAGAAACCTATTAGTAGCCAATTGTCAATGCCTTCACCTTCTAAGCTTACTCCCTCTCCTCTGTTCTGAAGCAAAGCTCTCTCACATAAACATGCAAAAATGCACAAGACTTTGTTTTGAGAAAGATTTTGGATGAGTTGGTGAGACAGATGTGACAGCGGTCAAAGTGCATTTTCCGTTTGATTTTAAGGTGATAGGTTTTAAGGCAGTGCATATTGTGGCTCACACAGGCTCATGTCCTCAGGGTGGCTCCAAGCAAGTCCAGTCCAGAGAAAACACCAGAGGTGACTGTTGCAGTGAGAGCATCTGGGAAAGCCCTGCCTGAGGAGATCTGGCAGATCAGCAACAGCTGTGTTATCTCACTTCTCAAAAAACACTTTCATGCAAGCTTTTTATTCTTGCTGTTTCATTTGCACTATCTTGATTTTTGATAACTTTTTTCATTTCACATTTTGTTACATTTTCAACTATTCACTTGTTCAATTCTTATTTCTGTCATTTGGTTTACAGCAAATATTATTATTATTATTATTATTATTATTATTATTATTATTCTTGTATAACAAACTATCTGCCTGCCTTGCCTTTATTTCATTGTAAGTGTATCCTTGTGCTTGCAACCCCGCCAACCTTTCATGGCTGTCAGATTACATCCTTGGTGCCATGGCCTGCAGTGATATGGAATTGAATTGTGCTGCAGGGATTTGGTGAAGGGAGATTGCTCTGTGAGTCTGCAGCCACAGTCAGGCTGCTTGATACTGTTATGCCTCCATTTTACCATTTCAGAACTGCTCAGGGATGTTGACTGTTTTCTGTGTATGAGCAGTTGATTCTGTAGATAGAGTTTAGGAAGACAGACGCAGATATGCAACCTTGTTTCCAACAGGAAATTACAGAGTACAGGGCTGTTGTTGATGGCTGTTTGTTTTAAAGTCCTTTTGTAGAGATAGGCAAAAGCGATAATTGAAGATTAAAAGTGTCTGTATGCGTTGTAAGTGGGTGTATTTTTGTGCCTGTGGATGGGATATGTGTTTTAATTTACCCAGACTAATGAATTGTCAAGGGTCAGGAGCCAGTGACTAACTTCACCTTTCAGTTCTGGGTGATAAGTAACGTTGTACTAACAATTAATTTACAAAAACATAATTAATTCAAAAGTAAATTAGTTCCTCTCATCTCATTTATTTCCAGTCATTTTTGTCTTTGCCCCTGCTGAAGGCTATTTTAACCGGTTTAATCCCACCGGTCACATTTGTGACCGTCTCTTTTTATGTTATTTCTGAAGTTCTAAAAGTTGTATTGTTAGCTTTGGGCAAGAAATTCCGCTTTTAAATGAAAAAATTGTTTGTCTTGATTAAAATTGATAAATATCATGTGACTAGTGTGAAAGGTCACATGACCAGATTACTTTACTTCCTGCTTGCACACCTGGAAGTATTAAGTAAAACACCTTAATTAACAGATAGAATTGTCATATTTTGTACATATATTCTGTTAAGTGTCTACTACTAATATTTTTTGAAAATTATACTCCTGCATATAAATTTTGCTCGTAAGAGGTGCAAATTTGTCAACGGTCACAATTGTGACCTTTAATAATGCGGTGCTTCAATTGAAAACACAGGTTTTGGCTGTGATCCTAGTTATCATCTGTTTATTTTCACACATTTTGAAACTATCAGATGTTTTGGACCTCCTAGACATACGAGACCCCCCAAGACCCACACAGCATCATGATCATTCCTACATTTGAAAAAGTGGCATTTGAATGTGATAGTGATGGCTCAGATAGGTAGACTATTGAATGGCAGTATCTGGACGATGAGGCAGATGTTCATGAGAACCAGTTGGTTTGAGATGTCAATAGATGGGTGGTGACGGAGCAGTGACTAAGGCACATGGCTTTGGTGTGAAATATTTCCACTGTGACACATCCACCAATGTCACATCCACCAATCACATCTTCTTACATCCACTTGTCTTGGTCCTATGACTGTCTACAATGAAGCAAGGCCTACAGGTCTTTGAGGAGTGAAAGACTGATTGGTACTGTATGTTTGATTGGTTTAGATTGGTAGATGTTTTATTACAGAAAGTGTATGAAACCCATGGCCGAAAAAAAACTATTCCCCTTTTTCCTGAGGACCCCCTGGAACCACCATAAGGACCCCTGGGGGTCCCTGGACCCCACTGTTCTAAGGCACAGTTTATGTCTGCCTGCTCTGACATGCTGAATGTTTTTTAAATGAAAATGTGTTTTTTAACATTTGTTTTTTATTGCTTTAACTTGCTCGGTCTAATTGAAAAATTTGTGTGAATTTTGACTATGTTGTTTCACATTTCACTAACTTAACCAACATAAAATCAAAAAGGGCATAAATTTTGTGTGTTAGGAATGTCTAAGGAGTAAAATGCATGTACTCAAATTGCTAGGAAAAATTTGGGATTAAACAGGTTAAGACCAACATGATTGCCTTGTTATCATGTCACATGTTTTTACATGTGCTAAAGTAGTGTAATGATATACGGTATGAAAAAAAAACAGACGATTAATTGTCTTCAGTTGTTCTTTTTTATAACCTTCACATTGGGAGGTCACCTGGCAGTTGTGGGAGGAGAATGAGTAAAATGTAGAATTTGCAGAAATGAAACGTCATTTTTTGGCACTTCACAGCAGGCACTCAATCTATCACAAAACAAAACCCTTTTACTCGCAATGAGTATGATTCACCTGTGATGGAAGTGATAGCATTAGCATCTGCTCTAATCCACTTGGGTATTAGACATATTGACGCACATACCTGAGACCTGCAGTAATACAACAGCTCCCATTAGAATCAGTGTGATTTGGAGCCCCAGTTAGAAACCAAGTGAATGAATAAGAGCTCTATTTTGTAGACATCGGTCTTTCAAAGGGAGAATGCCTGAAGTGAAACACAGGGTTCATGTTCATTAGTGTCTTTAGAAATTCTCAGTAATCTTTAAGTAATCAATTTACTTTAATTACCAGACGACCAGGGTTAATAGAATTTGTTTTCAGTACAGCATAGCAATCATCTCAGTTCACACCTATTGTGTAAAAATATATTATTTACATACAGTAGGCTATGTTCTCTACAATGTCTTTCATTATACAGTATCACCAACTGTGATTATCAATTTTAAGCCGAAGAAAGCAGAATCTATAAATATAAGAGTTTGCAAGATGAGTAAATTAATTTATTACAAAAAGACACTAAAGGTATTCAGGACCTGAGGTTTTATGTCTTTAAAATAAAAAATCTAAATTTGGCCATATTTTGTCTGGCCAAATTTCTCATTACTTTACACATACTTGTACTGATAAGAGATAAATAACTACTACAATATAATTAAAACTTTTCATTAGTTTCCATGTGGGAAGTGGCCGAGCTCCTGAATGTGTTCTTTTTGAATAAGGGTATTCTGCACATTGCCAATAGGAAAAGAAGCCCTGTAGGTTATCCAGATAAATCGCACAGTTGGCCTGAGGGGGTATGGGAATAAAGATTAAAGTCCCTGATGTTTATAGATCTCTGCTGTGAGAATAGAGGAAGCTCCTCAAAATGCTTCGATTTGCACCTAACACAAGCCTGTGCTTTCAATCATATTCTGTGATTTCTCACTACAAGGTGGAAAAGTAAATGACTAAATGCTTACCGTCTGCTGTGTTGCTCGTACTTTGTTCCAGAATGAGATCAGATTGAGGGCTTCTTTCTGTACCACTCATCATTTCTTACAGGAAATATGTGTTAATCAAACTGCCTCATATCCATCATATCAGAGAAGGACGACACTGATGGACTTATGTCAGATCTTTAATAAAAAGCTAACATCAGCCCTAAATATGTCAAGAGCTATGTGCCACTTTATGTCCCTGCTGTATATCTAAAATAGACTGAACCCCAGTCCTGAGGCTTTTTCCTGACTGTGACTTTGAGAATAGTTCCCCTATGATGTACACACATGACATGATGAGCCAACCTAAATGCAATATACCTAACATGTTTGTCATAAGACATTGTTACATATGTCAACTGTTTGCTTCATATACTGGAATGTAATTTTACTTTCTTTTGCAAGAGAAGAAGTTTGCTGCTTATGTCACTGCCAATACTTACCACAAAATTTGTTTTTTTAATCATTTATCGACACAAATTGACCAACAATGCAAACAATATATGTGCTTTGAATTGAATCTAGCACCACAAAATAACTCTTCCTTCAATGCTTTTTACTGAGAAAATATTCTGCCCACAGAAATAAGCATCAGCAGAAAATCAAGCCTGTTCGATAAAATGGGTGTGTATAAAGACAGAATCATAAAATGGGCAATAACAAAGAAAATATGAATTATCTTAGCTAACAGCTCATGTTGGTTTATTTTATGTTACACATTATTTTTATCCTTTAGAATGATAGTATGGGTTGGACATTACCTGTTTTATCTGTTTTATGTGTGTGCACTTTATGAGTGAGTGGTGTTACTATTTTTGTTTTTGTTAAAGTGAGCTCACCAAGACAAATTCAGTCATATTGATGTGAGAAAGTACTGAATTCTGAATCTTGAAACTCACCAGGGCAACAAACTCGACTTAAGTCTTTTTTTATTTGTCTTGCTGCATTGTTGTTGTGGGGTTCTCGTTTCCACACTTCCATTATGGTCATACAATTTGAGTGAATGGTTAGATGCAGTGGCGGTTCTAGACCAATTTTATTAAGGGGGCCAGGTTGGGGCAAGTTGTTTTGTCAGAAGGACACATTCAATCCGGGACAAAAGAGACAAAGGCAATGTTCAAGCTTTCGAAATGTGTTTGTGTGTAATGTAATTTTTTCGTATGTTTCATAAACTTACAGTTATTGTTTCAGTAAGAGGATCTTTTCAGTAACTTAGTTGTAGTTTTATTAAATTACATTATACAAAAAAACAACCTTCCTGTTAACTTTAGCTCAAGTTACAGAATATTCTTTGATGCAACACTTCTTTGTAAGACTTAATGAACAGTTTAAGCTCTAGTGTACTCAACATTCTCTGGATCCCAGTTTGTATTTTGTATCCCACTATAACTTTTGCTAGGAAAATAGAAACTTCTCCATATTCAGCCCTGTTTTTAGTCATGATGTGAAGTATACACAAAATAAAATACTTGATAGTGGGCCATAATCTGTGCTTTATGGAGGGGGATACATATTTTGGCAAACTGCATGTCCAGCCTGGTAGGACCAGTAGGCGATACAGTACTGTAATGTACTGTATCGTTTTTTGTCTATGAGAAGTGCTGTTTAAATGCAATACATTATTAAATTGTTATGATAATAATTTACCCTTTAAGGATGGGGACTCACTTATTGACACACTTGTATTGGTAATCCTTATTGCTTCAGTTCTTTATCAATGCTCTTTTTAGTCCTGTTTATTACTAAATAATTGAAAATATTATTTAAAAAAAGAAAATGTAACATTTTTATTAACTAAATGTTGTTTCTAGAGCAGCAACAAGATTTACAATAGCAAAGTCACTAACATCTCACTGTAAACAAATCTAAAATGTCAGTAAAATTAATCATATTCCTGACCAACACATTCTCATCTCTGGGCGTCATATACCGACGATTTGAGAAAGAGTGACAAAGCGTAGTTATACCCCCCTAAGCCCCTACCTTTACCACAACCATCAGAAATGTTAGTAAGTTAGTAAATAAACTAAACAGTTAGCCAAACTATCACTGTGCTTAAAACCAAAGCACAGCTGGAGTGGATGAGAGACTGGGCAGATTCATGCCTGTTTATGCTTATTTAACAGGTGTGTTGGTAAAGTACTGGCTTGTTACTGGCTACGTTTTATTTCACCAGGTACGCCTACTTACACTAACGAGCTGGGTTGTAGTCAATGTCGGTAATGTCCGCTGATCAGCTGGCTGACTTCGCCCTGTGTGTGCGTGTGTGGAGTGAAGGCCTCTGCAGAGACACAGAGGAGCGGAGAGGTTGCAGGTCGGACAGTTATGTTCAGCCTTGATTGGCGGTAATCGGTACAGTGCATGTGAAACTCAACAAAGATGAGAAGGAAACGATACAGCTCACTCTTTAGCTACTTCCATACACAAGACATGTAGATTATGTGGAGGTTGCTTCGGCCGGAGGTGGCCTGCGGGCTGTTGTAGACTTTTCGTTCAGAGGGGGCCTAGTGGGGTCCAAGGTCTGTGGTACATGGGTACTGGCCCCTTTTGCCCCCCCCCCAAAACCGCAGTAATGTAATGTTGAGTTTAAACTATCTCTCTACAGTGACACACATGGATGCGTCTTCAACACAACATTGTTATGTCTGAATACAGTTGCACCTTCAGAACATTAGAGACTTAAGCACCTTATAAACTTATCATCAACAAATGCTTTCAGTGCAGAAGATGATTATATGTAAGGTTTGTAGAAGTACAAAACTGGATTTATTAGGAAAGCCATTTGTGCAAATGATGCTGAAGGTTCACAAATGGCAAGTAAATTGCTGCTTATCTTACATTTTGAAGGTAGTGAATGGTGCTAGCTGGGTGTCAGTCTGTCAATAACCCTGAAATTACATTTCAGTGCATCTCTGTCTGCCGTGGGCAGCACTGATGACAACTTAAATCATTTGGATGAACACGTTTAGTTCCCATGAGACTTTGTTGCTATGTCAGGCTGAGATTGACATGCCATAAAACCCCATTAGGACAAAATTTCACTTACCGACGTGTTTACAGTTGGAATAAATGGACAGAAATAAGCTAATATTGCGGGTGTAAATGTGTTGGCACATTAGTTGGGGAGTTAAGTCATATGATGTCATCTGTTACAGAAATAGGCTTGAACTGTCAGAGCCAATGATGTTAGAGATGGAAAAGTGAAACCATCTGAATGTCAATGAGGGATGATTGCTGCAGTGTTGCATCAAATTGTGTACTGAGACAGTTTGAATAAATTTCATTCTGGGTGTATAGGGCTGTTTGGGAACTGGACTGTTTCACAATAAACTAGGTCTCTTTTAAGAACTTATTGTTAAATTTTCAGTTTTAATACAGTTTTGATTTTTTATTTGAACTTCCAACACACCATAGAGACCGACTAAGTTGTCACTAAGTCTTTACTGTCACCAAACATATATATATATATATATATATACTTTTTTCCCCCCAGGCTGCATTGTCTGTTTCAAATGGATGACTTCTTGGAAGGAATGCAATGCGTGAGAGTGTTTCAGAAGTCTAAGGTGTCACTCAAGGTCTGATGCAACTTTGTGCAAATATGTAGTTAAGAATTATTAGAAAGCTTCTTGAAAATAATTTTCATATTAACTTTTTATGGTTCTGAATAAGTAAGTTACTTTAAATAACTGTCGGGCCTCATTATTGTACTGAGTTTGCATGAGAATAGCTTAAGGTGGCGTGGGTTTTCATGTGTTTTGTATTGTATCCTTAACAATTAACTTCACATTTTATTATGAGACTGTCATAATAAAGGTATTCGTCTCTTCACCATAGTGAGAGTCAGTCCTCAGCTTTTTGTATCTCTAACTTCCTGAAAAAATGAATAACAGATTGTTTTGATCACCTTCGCTCAGTTTATCTTTGTATTAGGACTTCAGTATGTCTGTATGTTTTTGATGCTTCTGTGCAAAAGAAACTACATTTTGTTATTTACGGCTATTGCTCCTCTCCTGACAATGTTTTTCACCATGGATATTCATTTTCAGCTACACCGCAGGGGCCGCCTTTTTATCAGCTTATTCATACAGTGAGGCGCTGCTAATGTATGTAAAAGGAAAGATTTTACATTGACTTACAAACAGCGCACCAAATGGAACATTGATTTAACCCTTGTGTTTTGTTGACATTGGTTTCACTTCCTCATTGTTTGGGTTACTGCTCTAAGTTGAAAAATAATAATAGTCAAACATTTTTTTCTTTTCTTCTTACCTTATCAAAAATACAAAAACTATTTGTAACCTCTCCCTTTGCCGCAAACTGGACTTGCACATTTGATAAAGATGACAAAATACAGAAATTAACAAATATATATTCCTATTCCTATTATTCCTTGTTTGCCATACGTCATTCACTGACAAAAAATGTACAGCAGTTAGAACTACATTGTGAAGCTACTTATGTTTGGCACAGACCCCAGAGAGGCCTAACTCCCTGTTAGACCTCATATGAAAAGCTGTTATAAGCTCCGACAACAAATCCAAATGGAGTTATTTGGGATTTGGGAGGGGTCATGCTGTCATGAAATGTGCTGTCAACACCAATCATGTATTGAACACATCAAAATCCATTGCATTTAGACACGTTTTACAGCTGAGGTGTCAGAGAGCCCAAACAGAAGTACAAAATGTACTGTATATATGAATACAATACATATACATACACATATTATGCTTTATACTATAGCGGACTCACACTATTACACTGTATAAATAAATAGATAGGGAAAGGATCTACAAATATGGTACATCAACCTATAATGTTTGAATGTTATAATTAAAAATAGAAAAATTATTACAGATGTCACAAAAACACTCACACATGGTAACTGTGTCTCAAGCAGGCACGGTTTTGGTGGAAGCCCTAGAGAAACCCTGACATCACATTCAAACAGAATAATTCAATTTAATACTAAGAACTATGTCATGTCTTAATTCAGGAAGGTTAATGTTGACTGAATGTCATTAATTAGAAGGGCGGCAAGAAGGTCACAAGTAGAAGCTGTCAGAGTAGCTCAGTTTCCACACATTCATGTTTAAAATGCTCTCGGCGCATATGTCAGAAATTTAATTGAAAAATTCCTCTTTGTTCCAGGCAGCACCTACTCACAGGCCACAGAGGAAATGAAACACACAACGCCAAGGAGCCCACAGTGTGAAACACAGCAAAGTCTGCTGGTCATGGCATACTTGTCTCATTTGTTTCTCAAAAAAAGAAGAACGTTGTCTCTGTGCTGTGGATGCTCGTTCGCCATTTGTGTCTTGTCTGTGGTGTTGTAGCCTTGGGGTTGACTCTTCGCCTGCGGTTCAAGACTGGATCTCGGTCTGGGAGCAAATGTTCTCCTCGCAGTTTTCCTCGTGGAGACTGCATGGGGAAGACACCACTACCCTGGAGCTACACAGAGAGGCAGCCTTCTGGCTCAGCTCTGATGAAATCAAGGAGACAAGTATATTTCCTTTCGTTATGTATATTACAATCTCTCTTTGGCTGGAGATGCCTGCCTGAGACACAAATAGAGTCTGGGTAAAGTCAGTTATTAAATGCTCAGTTTGTTTGTTATAAAACTGTATGTGAGTCTGGTTGTTGTACAGCAGTGAAAAGAGACAGTAAGGTTAATTTATTGTTCCCTGCTCAGCAAACTTGTACTGCATTATGCAGAAATAAACAAGCCATTCTCTAACCAAGGCACGCTTTGCATTCAGTTTCGCTTTATGTTTCCGTGTTTAAGCCTATGACTGCAGAGTTACTATTGGACACAGCCGTGAGGGCATCATTTCTGCAGATTTCTTCAAAATCCAACCAGTGGCGTCTGAGGCATCACATGTCGGAAGAAACTTTTTTCAACACATTGGCAATTTGTGAATAAGAGGCCCGTGTTGTTATTTTAGATTGCATTATATTACAGCAAGATGTTCATGATATGTTGTCAAATGCCTGCATGCTTCAGTAACCCAACAAGGACTAAACGTGGAATTAAGGGATTATAAAACTTGCCAGTAAACTTCTGAATTTCTCCAAAAGTAGTTCACTCGAGCCAGGCATTTTTATAACCTCCAATCTGTAAAAACTCCAAAGAAATCTTTGTGCAAGTGCCGTTGTTTAGGGATAATTGTATCTAGAAACAAAGAGCTTACACCACAATGATGAATGTGGATGCTCTTTCCACTGAGCAAGGAAGCATTGGCTGACCCCTTTAGACTCATATGTGAAGGTGATGTATGGAGGATGTTGGGAAGGGAGGAAGAATGAGGTACCGCGTAAAGATATGAAAGAGAAGAACGCTGTTGGGATCTCCCTCCTACATTTAATTGCTCGAGTTTATTGCCAGTGAATAACTAGCATGACGTCTTCTTTCTTAATCAACGGCAGTTCAATAAACGGAATGTTACACTTGGGATTATAAGCACATCGAGAAAGACGTGGTTGATGTGTGAAAGTGTTTAAGAAAATATGAAGATAAGAGTAATAAATTTAAAAAATGTAATGACTGAGAGCATTGAATTATTGACCAAATACTGAGCCCTGTGGGTCCAAATTACAAAGACTCAATACTTTAACAAATCTCAGACAGTCACACTTAGGCATGTGGTATGCTGCTGAATACGCTCTGTCTGGTGTGTCCTTAATTTTCCTATTCAGACAAAAAAAACCCTCCATATTTGAGGTCAAACTCTAATGTGGTGGCTAGTTTGGCTATTTGGATCAGCTGGGATTTGTGAGGTCCACAGATAGTTGCTGCGAGTCAATGATACACTATGCCTATAAGGATGCAGGGTAATTGTCGGTTACATTGCAAACATGACAAATTGCCTCCACCGCAGCGAGGTCCCTCAAGTGAAACCAGCCGCCGTGGGTCACTCTCAGGTTAAGAGTATTATCAGCTATTGACCTTGACTGTTCACTCTCCACTTGTGCATGGCAAGGGGTGGCATGGGATTGAGGCAAGAAACGTGAATGCCTCTTGACAGTCTGACTCCAAGTGCTGGGTAAGAACTGCTGTGCAAAGCCAAGATGTACATAAAGCCAGCTCAATGTGAAATAAAGAACAATTTATTTTTTATTATTATTATTATATTTGAAGGACTATCACCTGTAGATGTTGGTATTTTTCTGCAATATTAAAGGAATAGTAACACATTTTTTGTGTTGGTTTATTGTGGAAATGTACAAATTAAATAAATGAATATGACATGTTAAGTAGTGAGCTTGGTGTTTTCCATTTTACAGTCTGTGCATTAGCTTCATATTTACTATACAGACATACATCTAACTCTCACCAAAAAGTGAATAACCAAATATCGTTTTCGTTGAGTGCCTGATTCAATACCTGCCTGTGTCTGAAAGAAAAGTGTGTTTCTTTTCTTCAATATGAGCATCTATCTAATGACTCCAAAGAAGTAAAAGCTGAATTACTCACACTTGGTTTCTTTGAATCACTTAATATTCATGAATCCTCCCTGTCAAAAAATAAGTAAATGCATTATTATCGCTTTTTGTGTCCATCATTCACACACAGAAATCACACCCTGAGACATTAACTTAGAAATATGAAAGCACAGCTTTTTCAGTGACCCATCAATATTTTATTTGTCCACATCAAATTTGCCTTTGAGCTTATATTTTTAGAATGAATTTGTTATGCCATATTTCAGTGGGTGGTGCCCCATGTGTATCCAAATGGAGAATGCGGTGCAGAGGATGATAACTTGGTAACTCCCTTGATCTTTGCTTGGCTTAGTTCCATGGCTGAATCATATGTGTAATGGTTGCTGCTATTTAAACAAACCATGGGGGATGCATCTATTTTGCATTGAACTAGTTCATCCTGACAACCTCCATGATGGGCTGCTGACAAATACAAGTTTCAGAGGCTGGATAGTTGCATCATGAATTCATAGTGGACAAGAAAATCCCTGTGGTATGTCATCCATGGTATATTTTTTTTCACCATACATCAAGTGTTTTGGAATACTGTATGTGATAATAAGGACATCCGATCTCTCATTTAAATAATGTTTGGAAAGAGAAAGACAAGTGGAAGATTTACACATTGTAGTATATATCATTTTTTCACAGGTGGTAAATACAGCCAAGTCTTTGAAATCAAGTCCGGGTCTAATATAACTCACTCAGTCTTACCTTTCTGTTGTGTAAACAGGCAATACAGACCACCGAGACCCTGTGGGTGCGGGAGACAATTATTTGGGGAAAGCAGCAATTTACAGGTTGAGGGAGGTATGTTAATTACCTTAGTGGATTCAGAAGATGCGCTTCTTCCTTTCTTTTGTCAGTCTTTTTTATGGGCTAATTAATTATGAAACAATGCACAGGTGATTCATCTTAGAGCAGGGACGTTCAAACCCTTCTTCTTCCTTTCACATGTACACCACAGCAGCTAGGGAATGCTTTTTATCATATGTCAGAGAAATGGGCATAATTTCACATAATGTACAGGAAACTTTTAATGGAGCTTTGAAAAAAACGACAGGCTCAGCTCATGGGACGAGAGTCATTTAGGGACAGACATCAAAGCACTCATGGATGGATAATGACTTGAGACTCTAATTTGGTGATTTTATACTATTATAACTGAATTATACAGGTGTGTCTACGGCATGTTGTACTGGGGAGATAATGACAGTGAGAGGCAGGCTGTAAAATATGAATAGTGGTTAGCACTTGACGTCTCTGTAGGCTGGAGATGCTATTCACACATGCAGCCACCAGCATTTCAGGGTTTAAATATTCACTATTGGCTCTTCCACATGAAAAAATCTTTATTGAGTCCATTCACTGATGACGTGACCAATCTCAATAGATTACTCTTTGTCCAGTCATCATAGTGGCAGCATGCGCGGGAGCAGTGGTGAGTTGGAAAATGATGACACCAATGAAAAGGAGCGTCTCGCCAAACTCAAACATACTGCCTAAGTGATGGAATTTAAAACTTATTTTTCAGTTGAATGGCTGTGTTATCCCCACAGCAGACCTGTC
>NW_024043262.1:0-40276 GCF_014851395.1 Micropterus salmoides | reverse complement strand
ACCTGGCGACACCCAATCACGCATTTGTTGTGATTTCCTTTCGCAAACTGAATTTTTTTCTACCCCACTTGACCACGTATTTAGAACTCAAGAGAGGAGAAGCTGATTGTCACGGACGACAGCTTCCAATTCTCTTCAATATCACTTTAACGAGTAACCAAGACTTGAGTGAAGAGAACAAAGCATGTTAAACACATCGCTAAATGAACTGATTGGTCATGAACAGGTATAAAATAACTGCCTAGTCAGAGCCGTGTATGCAAGTCATGTGCAGGCTACCTGCCTTTTGTGTATATGTGGAAATGAATGCACAGTAAGACCCAGTGAACGCGGTGGGAGGCAACATTTTTCATCTCTCCAATCACCAACGGGTAGACAGACATATAGAGACATAGACCGGTGATGGTTGGAAATAACGCGAGTCTTCAACAGCTTTACTGTGCGACTACTCATGTTTCAAAAGAAGAAGGTTATGGAAAGTTGTCCGTTCGACTTTACCTCCACACAGCTCCCAACTTTGTCTGTGCAAAAACAAGATTGGTGGAGCACATTCTGAAGAAAACAAAGAGGCCGAAAACAAAAAGAAAAGGATGTGTTTCAATGTGAGTTTGTGTGTGTGAGACCGGGGGGATCACATCTCTTGAATCAAAGTTTCACTTTTTAACTTTATATAAAACTGGTAGATAATCCTTTCCACCTCTCCTGTTGCTGATTTTTGTTTTTTCACTTTAGAGTTCTCAGGATGTGTAAAGGTCACCTCGACCTCAGTCCTTTCACCTCCTCTCTCTCTCCGGGTTTCTTGTAGATCTGATCATTTTACAAACTCCTTCTGCTACTAAAGCCATTCAGTTTTTCTGATGATCAGAGCATCAGCTCAGTCTCTGCACCAAAGACATAAAACTAATTCAAACTAATTGGTTATTGCTTCAGTCCCATTTGTTGGATATCCAGTTTCACAATAGCTGTTTCCTTGAAGTTCATTCCTCAGTAGTTTAAATTATAGACAAGCAAACTGTGATGCAAGTAAATGCAAGTAAGTAAGTACATGTGATGTTTATACATAATGTATGTAAGTATATGTAAAAAAAAAAAACATCCACATGTAGTTTTATTTTTACCCAAGCTTTGAATATTTTGGTGCCTTAAGCAAAAACACAGTTAAGGAAATTTAAAATGCTTATGTCGTCTTAAAATATGCGTTATTGCAGGTTGGATATATTGTTAGAACTGTTTTTGTTGACCATCATTAAAGTCAACCTCATACAAAGAGATTTATTTATATGTTGTATATTTCATCACGTGTGTAAAGAAAACACACAAAAATGTCAAAGCTTTCCCAAAACAGACAAACGGGAGATAACCGCTTGACAAAACAGACGAGAGGGAAAGAGGGGGAGGAGAGGAGGGACGAGGGGGGGGAGAAAATCAACAAGCAATCATAAGTTTAATTTGGTCTCCATATTAATGAGCACGGAGCTGAAATGTCAGCAAAAATGCAGTCATACATGAAAAACATTTAATGCATTTTGAACATTAGTTTTTTCCCCTTCTCTCTTCTCGCAGATTCATCTTATCCGCCAAATGAGAGAAGTTTTTCGGAGGCTGTGTAACGGAACGATTTTGTCGATACGGCTTCTAAAGTTCGAGGGATGTGATAAGGACGCATCTTCATCCTCCTCGTCCTCATCTTTTCTTTGTCTTTGTGTCTTCATTCTCTTACATTTTCCCCTCACTCTTCTCTTCTTTAACACCGTTTCCATCCTTCTCTTTCTCGTCTTCTTGTTTCCTCTCCTCTCTCTCTCTTCCTCCCGTTTCTCCTCCTCCTCTCTATGCTGATGCTTGTTCATTTCATTAATACAGAGATGTAAAACACCACTGTTGCTTATTCTGTGGTTAAAGCTGTTGCCTCAGTTTGCTTCAATTAGTTCCGTACCCAGGAGTTTAGAAACACTGCAACACATTTTCAGTCCAGACTGTCACATTGGACACTTGGTTAAGACCTCTTGGTGTCCTGGGTAGCCCTTTAACATTGTTTTCAATGTTTAGGGCTACACGATCAAGTCAGCAACAATAAATATGCAACTTCCGGTTAGACTTTGAAAAATAAATGCTAACATTGCAAAACATCGCAATTTTAAAAACAGCACATTGTTAAAGTTGTGAAAAGTTGCAATTTGTTTAGGTTTAGGAAACAAAAGTACTTGGTTAGGGTTAAATAACTATGTGCATCAGTTAACACGTAAATTAAGTAAATTACTTGCGTAACTTACGCAATTTAAGTAACATTTAATGTTGATTTTTTGTTTCACATGGGAAACGAACAACAGACATCTGGTTCAAAGTCCAGTTTCTGGCCCTCTTCCCACCTCAACCACATCCTTAGCCGGTCTTTTCTGTTAAATCATAGACCTACTCTTACCGACCAAACAGGACCCTACAGGGCTTCCCCCACTGCGTAAAACTATGACGCTATGGGGATCCCCAGCGCGTTACAAACTGACGCTGACGGGCCTTGACAATGCGTCCGTAACCCCAACCCCCAAAATGAAAACAAAAATGTCTATTGGACAGTTCCTGAGATTGGTTTACATTCCATGTTTTTTTTAAATGACTTCTTTCTATAGTATGTATGCATGGCCATAACCAATGCAATGATCTGCTGGTTTGGCAACCTGTTGGGTTTTTAAACAAACTGTAGGCCTAGATGCTGTTGCACATATTCTCCAATACGGGACTGATGGACACACAGTGCGTTATATCTCATGCTAACTTTACTGTATGTTGATGACATCTATTGTATGTTATATGTATTTATGTCTTCTATTTATTTGTTTTTGATGTGTATTGACTACTGTTTGTAATCCAAATTGCCCCTTGGGAACAATAAAGGCTGTCAAATCAAGGTGAACATCCTATTCCTGCACTGGCACTATATGTAAAGTGTTAACTTACAGTGTCTGTACATTTTATTTCCGGCCGGGGAAAAAAACCTGTATACTCCATGCAGGTTGTTAAAAACCCACTAATGTCTAGAAAACATACAGTTGATGTGACTCTGTGTCCATATGCTACTGCCCCGGCTTCAAAAAGGACTGGTTTAACAATACTGTGGTGGCCGTTACTACTAGTACCACTGCTACTAACATAACTACTACCAGTATGTGGATTAGTACCACTGCTACTAACATAACTACTACCAGTATGCGGACTAGTACCACTGCTACTAACATAACTACTACCAGTATGTGGACTAGTACCACTGCTACTAACATAACTACTACCAGTATGTGGACTAGTACCACTGCTACTAACATAACTACTACCAGTATGTGGACTAGTACCACTGCTACTAACATAACTACTACCAGTATGTGGATTAGTACCACTGCTACTAACATAACTACTACCAGTATGCGGACTAGTACCACTGCTACTAACATAACTACTACCAGTATGTGGACTAGTACCACTGCTACTAACATAACTACTACCAGTATGTGGATTAGTACCACTGCTACTAACATAACTACTACCAGTATGCGGACTAGTACCACTGCTACTAACATAACTACTACCAGTATGTGGACTAGTACCACTGCTACTAACATAACTACTACCAGTATGTGGACTAGTACCACTGCTACTAACATAACTACTACCAGTATGTGGATTAGTACCACTGCTACTAACATAACTACTACCAGTATGCGGACTAGTACCACTGCTACTAACATAACTACTACCAGTATGTGGACTAGTACCACTGCTACTAACATAACTACTACCAGTATGTGGACTAGTACCACTGCTACTAACATAACTACTACCAGTATGTGGATTAGTACCACTGCTACTAACATAACTACTACCAGTATGTGGATAGTACCACTGCTACTAACATAACTACTACCAGTATGTGGACTAGTACCACTGCTACTAACATAACTACTACCAGTATGTGGACTAGTACCACTGCTACTAACATAACTACTACCAGTATGTGGACTAGTACCACTGCTACTAACATAACTACTACCAGTATGTGGACTAGTACCACTGCTACTAACATAACTACTACCAGTATGTGGATTAGTACCACTGCTACTAACATAACTACTACCAGTATGTGGATTAGTACCACTGCTACTAACATAACTACTACCAGTATGTGGATTAGTACCACTGCTACTAACATAACTACTACCAGTATGTGGACTAGTACCACTGCTACTAACATAACTACTACCAGTATGTGGACTAGTACCACTGCTACTAACATAACTACTACCAGTATGTGGACTAGTACCACTGCTACTAACATAACTACTACCAGTATGTGGATTAGTACCACTGCTACTAACATAACTACTACCAGTATGTGGACTAGTACCACTGCTACTAACATAACTACTACCAGTATGTGGACTAGTACCACTGCTACTAACATAACTACTACCAGTACGTGGACTAGTTCCACTGCTACTAACATAACTACTACCAGTACGTGGACTAGTACCACTGCTACTAACATAACTACTACCAGTACGTGGACTAGTACCACTGCTACTAACATAACTACTACCAGTATGTGGATTAGTACCACTGCTACTAACATAACTACTACCAGTATGTGGACTAGTACCACTGCTACTAACATAACTACTACCAGTATGTGGATTAGTACCACTGCTACTAACATAACTACTACCAGTATGTGGACTAGTACCACTGCTACTAACATAACTACTACCAGTATGTGGATTAGTACCACTGCTACTAACATAACTACTACCAGTATGTGGACTAGTACCACTGCTACTAACATAACTACTACCAGTATGTGGATTAGTACCACTGCTACTAACATAACTACTACCAGTATGTGGACTAGTACCACTGCTACTAACATAACTACTACCAGTATGTGGATTAGTACCACTGCTACTAACATAACTACTACCAGTATGTGGATTAGTACCACTGCTACTAACATAACTACTACCAGTATGTGGACTAGTACCACTGCTACTAACATAACTACTACCAGTATGTGGATTAGTACCACTGCTACTAACATAACTACTACCAGTATGTGGACTAGTACCACTGCTACTAACATAACTACTACCAGTATGTGGACTAGTACCACTGCTACTAACATAACTACTACCAGTATGTGGACTAGTACCACTGCTACTAACATAACTACTACCAGTATGTGGATTAGTACCACTGCTACTAACATAACTACTACCAGTATGTGGATTAGTACCACTGCTACTAACATAACTACTACCAGTATGTGGACTAGTACCACTGCTACTAACATAACTACTACCAGTATGTGGACTAGTACCACTGCTACTAACATAACTACTACCAGTATGTGGACTAGTACCACTGCTACTAACATAACTACTACCAGTATGTGGATTAGTACCACTGCTACTAACATAACTACTACCAGTATGTGGACTAGTACCACTGCTACTAACATAACTACTACCAGTATGTGGATTAGTACCACTGCTACTAACATAACTACTACCAGTATGTGGATTAGTACCACTGCTACTAACATAACTACTACCAGTATGTGGATTAGTACCACTGCTACTAACTACTACCAGTATGTGGACTAGTACCACTGCTACTAACATAACTACTACCAGTATGTGGATTAGTACCACTGCTACTAACATAACTACTACCAGTATGTGGATTAGTACCACTGCTACTAACATAACTACTACCAGTATGTGGATTAGTACCACTGCTACTAACATAACTACTACCAGTATGTGGACTAGTACCACTGCTACTAACTACTACCAGTATGTGGACTAGTTCCACTGCTACTAACATAACTACTACCAGTATGTGGACTAGTACCACTGCTACTAACATAACTACTACCAGTATGTGGACTAGTTCCACTGCTACTAACATAACTACTACCAGTACGTGGACTAGTACCACTGCTACTAACATAACTACTACCAGTACGTGGACTAGTACCACTGCTACTAACATAACTACTACCAGTATGTGGATTAGTACCACTGCTACTAACATAACTACTACCAGTATGTGGACTAGTACCACTGCTACTAACATAACTACTACCAGTATGTGGATTAGTACCACTGCTACTAACATAACTACTACCAGTATGTGGACTAGTACCACTGCTACTAACATAACTACTACCAGTATGTGGATTAGTACCACTGCTACTAACATAACTACTACCAGTATGTGGACTAGTACCACTGCTACTAACATAACTACTACCAGTATGTGGATTAGTACCACTGCTACTAACATAACTACTACCAGTATGTGGACTAGTACCACTGCTACTAACATAACTACTACCAGTATGTGGATTAGTACCACTGCTACTAACATAACTACTACCAGTATGTGGACTAGTACCACTGCTACTAACATAACTACTACCAGTATGTGGATTAGTACCACTGCTACTAACATAACTACTACCAGTATGTGGATTAGTACCACTGCTACTAACATAACTACTACCAGTATGTGGACTAGTACCACTGCTACTAACATAACTACTACCAGTATGTGGATTAGTACCACTGCTACTAACATAACTACTACCAGTATGTGGACTAGTACCACTGCTACTAACATAACTACTACCAGTATGTGGACTAGTACCACTGCTACTAACATAACTACTACCAGTATGTGGATTAGTACCACTGCTACTAACATAACTACTACCAGTATGTGGATTAGTACCACTGCTACTAACATAACTACTACCAGTATGTGGACTAGTACCACTGCTACTAACATAACTACTACCAGTATGTGGACTAGTACCACTGCTACTAACATAACTACTACCAGTATGTGGATTAGTACCACTGCTACTAACATAACTACTACCAGTATGTGGATTAGTACCACTGCTACTAACATAACTACTACCAGTATGTGGACTAGTACCACTGCTACTAACATAACTACTACCAGTATGTGGACTAGTACCACTGCTACTAACATAACTACTACCAGTATGTGGACTAGTACCACTGCTACTAACATAACTACTACCAGTATGTGGATTAGTACCACTGCTACTAACATAACTACTACCAGTATGTGGACTAGTACCACTGCTACTAACATAACTACTACCAGTATGTGGATTAGTACCACTGCTACTAACATAACTACTACCAGTATGTGGATTAGTACCACTGCTACTAACATAACTACTACCAGTATGTGGATTAGTACCACTGCTACTAACTACTACCAGTATGTGGACTAGTACCACTGCTACTAACATAACTACTACCAGTATGTGGATTAGTACCACTGCTACTAACATAACTACTACCAGTATGTGGATTAGTACCACTGCTACTAACATAACTACTACCAGTATGTGGATTAGTACCACTGCTACTAACATAACTACTACCAGTATGTGGACTAGTACCACTGCTACTAACTACTACCAGTATGTGGACTAGTCCACTGCTACTAACATAACTACTACCAGTATGTGGACTAGTACCACTGCTACTAACATAACTACTACCAGTATGTGGATTAGTACCACTGCTACTAACATAACTACTACCAGTATGTGGACTAGTACCACTGCTACTAACATAACTACTACCAGTATGTGGACTAGTACCACTGCTACTAACATAACTACTACCAGTATGTGGACTAGTACCACTGCTACTAACATAACTACTACCAGTATGTGGATTAGTACCACTGCTACTAACATAACTACTACCAGTATGTGGATTAGTACCACTGCTACTAACATAACTACTACCAGTATGTGGACTAGTACCACTGCTACTAACATAACTACTACCAGTATGTGGATTAGTACCACTGCTACTAACATAACTACTACCAGTATGTGGATTAGTACCACTGCTACTAACATAACTACTACCAGTATGTGGACTAGTACCACTGCTACTAACATAACTACTACCAGTATGTGGATTAGTACCACTGCTACTAACATAACTACTACCAGTATGTGGACTAGTACCACTGCTACTAACTACTACCAGTATGTGGACTAGTACCACTGCTACTAACATAACAACTACCAGTATGTGGACTAGTACCACTGCTACTAACATAACTACTACCAGTATGTGGATTAGTACCACTGCTACTAACATAACTACTACCAGTATGTGGACTAGTACCACTGCTACTAACATAACTACTACCAGTATGTGGACTAGTACCACTGCTACTAACATAACTACTACCAGTATGTGGATTAGTACCACTGCTACTAACATAACTACTACCAGTATGTGGACTAGTACCACTGCTACTAACATAACTACTACCAGTATGTGGATTAGTACCACTGCTACTAACATAACTACTACCAGTATGTGGATTAGTACCACTGCTACTAACATAACTACTACCAGTATGTGGACTAGTACCACTGCTACTAACATAACTACTACCAGTATGTGGATTAGTACCACTGCTACTAACATAACTACTACCAGTATGTGGACTAGTACCACTGCTACTAACATAACTACTACCAGTATGTGGACTAGTACCACTGCTACTAACATAACTACTACCAGTATGTGGATTAGTACCACTGCTACTAACATAACTACTACCAGTATGTGGACTAGTACCACTGCTACTAACATAACTACTACCAGTATGTGGACTAGTACCACTGCTACTAACATAACTACTACCAGTATGTGGACTAGTACCACTGCTACTAACTACTACCAGTATGTGGACTAGTACCACTGCTACTAACATAACAACTACCAGTATGTGGACTAGTACCACTGCTACTAACATAACTACTACCAGTATGTGGACTAGTACCACTGCTACTAACATAACTACTACCAGTATGTGGACTAGTACCACTGCTACTAACATAACTACTACCAGTATGTGGACTAGTACCACTGCTACTAACATAACTACTACCAGTATGTGGATTAGTACCACTGCTACTAACATAACTACTACCAGTATGTGGACTAGTACCACTGCTACTAACATAACTACTACCAGTATGTGGATAGTACCACTGCTACTAACATAACTACTACCAGTATGTGGATTAGTACCACTGCTACTAACATAACTACTACCAGTATGTGGACTAGTACCACTGCTACTAACATAACTACTACCAGTATGTGGATTAGTACCACTGCTACTAACATAACTACTACCAGTATGTGGACTAGTACCACTGCTACTAACATAACTACTACCAGTATGTGGATTAGTACCACTGCTACTAACATAACTACTACCAGTATGTGGACTAGTACCACTGCTACTAACATAACTACTACCAGTATGTGGATTAGTACCACTGCTACTAACATAACTACTACCAGTATGTGGACTAGTACCACTGCTACTAACATAACTACTACCAGTATGTGGACTAGTACCACTGCTACTAACATAACTACTACCAGTATGTGGATTAGTACCACTGCTACTAACATAACTACTACCAGTATGTGGACTAGTACCACTGCTACTAACATAACTACTACCAGTATGTGGACTAGTACCACTGCTACTAACATAACTACTACCAGTATGTGGATTAGTACCACTGCTACTAACATAACTACTACCAGTATGTGGACTAGTACCACTGCTACTAACATAACTACTACCAGTATGTGGATTAGTACCACTGCTACTAACATAACTACTACCAGTATGTGGACTAGTACCACTGCTACTAACATAACTACTACCAGTATGTGGACTAGTACCACTGCTACTAACATAACTACTACCAGTATGTGGACTAGTACCACTGCTACTAACATAACTACTACCAGTATGTGGACTAGTACCACTGCTACTAACATAACTACTACCAGTATGTGGACTAGTACCACTGCTACTAACATAATAATGAAACATTCATTCATTGTTTTACTCTCCATTGTCCATCCTGTCTCTGCCTTTTTCTTGTTTTCTTCCTCAAAGTTTGTGCGTGTGCAGGAGATACACAAAGAGGTAAAAAACAACAACACTGTATGCTTTCTCACATTTGTGTGTGTGTGTGTGTGTGTGTGTCAGTGTCTCCGGTTGAGATGGATGTTCCACCGGCTATGAAAGAGCAGGAAGTGGCTCTCTGACACCCCATTTATACTGCCAGACACTTCAACCTGTGTGTGTGTGTGCCACATCTTTAAGTGACATCACCCTCCCCAAACTGCCTCCAGTTTACAATAATTGCAATAATTATTTCTATATATTTGCTTCAGTTTGTTTTTCAGATACCTATCAGTCAACCTGATGTTTATATTTCCATTCCTATATTTGTACGTGAACACAAGCGTTTACAAATTATAGCTATTACTTTTTACTTCTACCAAACCAATTTCCAATCTCCCTCTAAGTTTTAAGAAAGATGCTCCACAAATATACGGCACCTTTTTATGTTAACCTCACAACCTTTTGTTTAGTCCTGTTTACATTTGATTCATCTTCTGGTGCTATATTTAAACTCTTCCTGCATTTAGGATCATTTTGAAGATTTCTACCTTCATGAATACTGAACTACTGTAAACCTTAAACTTTAAATCAAACTCAAACTAAACTCTGCCTTCTGTGCTGCTGAGAGTTTCTGAAGTTTCTCTTTCACCAAATTAAAACCCTTCTGTTTGGACAAAAAGATGGGAAAAAAAAAAAAGCAAAAAGACTTTCTTTCCAAACGAGGCGACAACAAAAGACGCTGCAACGTGTTTTAATTGTCACCATGGAAACCAGATGAATGAGCCATTTGACTGGCCGGTAAAGACGGCTCGCCATTCAGCCTCGCAGTGAGTCACGTGTGCGTTTTAGTGTGTGTGAGTGTGTGTGTGTGTAGCTGGGAGGTCATTAGTACAAAGCAAGGAGGGTGACATTTCTACCAGTCTGTTGAGACAGAGAAAAACGCCAAACAGAGAAGACAGTGCAAAATAACCAACAGCTGCATGAAAGCACATTCTAATAACTGTCCATTAAAAGAAGCAGAAGCAATCCCCTCGGCTAGTTATGGATATCATGATCACCTGGAAAATGCTTCATTCATGCAATTAAATCACATAATACAAATGGTATGTGTTCAAGAGAATATTGGTAACTTATGATGGTAACTTTTCTAGGACTTTTCTAGGATTTCTATGTCTAGGTTACATGTATGGTAACACCAAGACACAAAAGATGGTTTTGGTAATTTTCTGGTCAAATTATATCTAGATGTCTAGGTTACATAATCTTTGTTTCAATAGCATGTCGGTGACTCTATTTCAGTGTGAAGCAAGCCCTTAGTACGGAAGCCCAAAGCGGCCATCGATTCAAATATTTTTTTACTCCGTTTTCCTGTGATAACGGGATACTTTTCTCGTGATCTCGAGATAAAAAACCATAGCTGAATACAGGGTCAGAAAACTGTCCAGCAGCACTGCTTAGCTCAGTTGGTGGAGCAAAGGACTTGTAATCCAAGGATTGTGTGTTTGACTCACGCTCTCAACTAATTTATTATATATGTGTTTTTTTATTACTATCCTTTCAGCAAAGTTGTAACAAAGAGATTCAGGGGAATCCAATACATTTACTCATTTATCTGACGCTTTTATCCAAAGCGACTTACAATTGCTATATGTGTCAGAGGTCGCACGCCTCTGCAGCAACTAGGGGTTAAGTGTCTTGCTCAGGGACACATTGGTGTCTCAGAGTGGATTTAAACCCGGGTCTCACACACCAAAGGCATGTGTTTTATCCACTGCTCCATCACCACCACCGAATTGGTTCAGGCACACCAATCCAACGGCACATTTCCCGACTGCTATTTCAAAGGTTCCGAAATAGCCGTCAGGATTCCCCTGAATGAGAAACACAGGAATTTCCTCTGCCTGGGAATGATGGGGAAATTAAAAGTCCATAGGTTAATGGATGTGGACCAATCGCCGGGATGCACATAGTCCAGCGCGGGCTTTATTATGAGCATGTGACTTCAGCAAGGATCGAACTCGGAACCCTAAGATTATGAGATCTGTGCTCTACCAACTCAAGATCACGAAAAAATTATCCCGTTATCACGGGAATACTGAGTAAAAAATATCTGAATCGAGGGCTTTTATACTTTAGTACATGTTATGCCAATATTGTTTCTGGACATTTAGAAGTTACTTGACTTGCAAATGACCTAAACTGTCATGTCTGTGAAGGTCATTCAGGTCATAGTTATCCTAGGAAGATTAAAGGTCAAGGGCAACTGGACTCAGCAATGAGTGAAACCCCACTGAGGTTAAATAGCCGAGTTTCCCTACCAGTCAGCCAGAACTGAAGAAGTCTCTTGGATGAGGGACAAAACCTCTTCAAGTATCTTCAACCAAGTCCAGTTGCCCTTAATTTAACCTTCCTTGGATACCTAAACCATCCATCCTGTTTCTTCTCTCCAGGGTACCAGGGTCTAGCCAGGAACTCCAAAGCAGAGTGCAGAAAACAGCGGCAACAATACAGAAAGCAAGAGGACAAGAACAAACAAATTGCAAACAAATAGCCAGGTAGGCTACTGGTGTCTCAATATTAGCCAGGGTGGGGTGTGGAGGACGCTTTTGACTTCTCTTGTAATTAAATAATTTTGGTGACCCTTCAATCTTTCCTCTAGCACCACCATCAGCGTAAAAGTTACACTCAAACACAAAAAGTCTCAAATATAACATGCAGAACTTCATTTGATGTACTGAACCCATGTCTGACCCTTTGGCCTTTTCTCCTGCACCAGGACAAACTTTCCCTTCTGTACTGTTAAGGCACTTTCATTTTGTGGAGTATAATGAACACTGCAGCCTCTGGGGCATGCGAGCAGGGCATTATACTATTAGTCTTGTTTTTATTATTTGCTTCAAATCTTTATTAGAAGCCAACCAAAAGCCAAGAAAATATAAAATATAGAAATTTATAGAGAGCACATCATTTACTGACTTTTACCGCTGAAAGAAGACCGAATCAATTATTGTTATTTAGATAAGAGCATGTTTTCCAGAGTTAGGAGTTTTATTTGTATGAGCTAAATATTAATGGTCCAAAAAAACAAGTGACGGACAAAGAGAGCGAGAGGAAGACAGTGAGTGTAGGCACTGAGGAGGTTGAGTTATACAGGCTGTGGTATGCCGCTATTGGTCGATGCCAGGTGACCTTTGACCCACTAAGAACCCTGGGAATTCTCTCATGGCAAGACAGTACGAGACCGAACAATACGAGCAGAAGAAGAAGAGAACGCAGAGGAATTCCAGAAAAGTTCTACCAAAAAACTGAGGTTGGGTTCGGCAAAACACCAGGATGCGTTGAGCTCCCACGCTAACGAAGCTCTTAATCTCTCCTCATTATTCATTTAAAATGACAAACATCACCAGAGGTTGATTATATCGGCTGCAGCTAATTAATATTAATTCTGTAACAGCTGCACTGAAACTTTTGTGTGTTGGTTAATGTACTCTCTCCAAGCCGCTAACTCTACGGCGCCAAAGAGTGTTTTATGAGTGAAACGACTCATCACTCTGTTAACATCCCTCTTCGGCCCTGAGGGAAACATGCTCTGTCTCTCGCTGAGTACAGGAAAGGTCCCGCTAAAATTTTTGTGCACATCAAATCAATATTTTGAGCTCATTAACCTCATAGTTCTCAAGCAGGTAGTTTGTAAAAATCAGGTGTAAAAGTCAGTATGTTACAGCTGTTTTATTTCAGTGTGTCAGAACAATCGATCAACATTTCATATCTTCTACTACTCATCTGATTTTCAGGTTGTAGCTTCGGGTTGTAGAAAATAATTAAAGCAAGCAAAGAAAGAAAGATCAATTCACGTCATGTGTTTTTTTTGTGTGTACGATCTGCTACTTGCACTATTATGAAGACCAAATTTTATAGACCTTGGGAACTGAGGACATTTTGTCTGGTCCTCACTTCCTCAAAGGGCTGTTGAGGGGATAAGACTGAGTTTTAGAGTTGGGACTAGTATTAGGTTTGGGTTAGGGGCCAGGGAATTAATTATGTCAATGAGTGTCCTCGTGAGTATAGAAGTACAAACGTGTTTGTGTGTGTTGCTGACCCCATAGGAAGCTGGATAGATCCCACTATTCAGTATCTAAACAAAGACAGTCTTTATACTGTGAGAGAGAGAGAGAGGGAGGGAGGGAGAGAGAGAGAGAGAGAGAGCATCTGCTGGTATGTACAGGCATTGATGCCGTTGAGCAGACCAGACTGAAAACAATTATTAGGGTTAAAGATCAATAAAATGGCACTAAATAATACTGTGTATTATTATTATTACGTGTTAGTGTAGTTACTACATTTATCTGTTTTATACTGTATTACTACTCTGGCAACATGTCGTGCCAATAAAGCCTTACTGATTTGAAATGTATAAGAGAGAGACAGCGAGATCCACCATTGTTCAAGGTCACTTGTGTGTGTGTGTTGAGTAAGTCAATTTACTAATCATCTCAGTGGCGTGTGTGTGTGTGTGTGTTTGAGAGTATTAACCACTGACTTACAGTCTTATTGAAGTGGGCAGGTGTTGGTCAACAACACAGCCTCTGTTGTTGGCTTCCGCCACTGTGTGTGTGTGTGTGTGTGTGTGTGTGTGTAATGGAGTAAATGTGAAGTCAGCCGATGCATTGGTCTTTACCTCAACTGCAGAAACAACTAGACCTTTATCTGAGACAGGTATTGATTCCTAAATGTTTTTATAAGAACAGGAAACTGTTAAATCTTCTGACTGCACCGACACATTAACATTAACTTTAAGGACTCAGTTTCCAACTTAAATGATCAAATTTAAATAATTGTAATTTTTTTCCCCCAGTGCACTCAATGTTCTTTTTTTGTTAGCAGGGAGAGATAACTGTGATATCACTTCAGTAATTCAGCAGAGTATTTTGGATATAGTGTGAAATGTGACAGACACAAAAAGTGTCAAAAATCTGCCTCAATGTTAAAATTGTGATTACAGATTTGAGAAAAAATCTGCTAATAATTATTTCGGAAACAAAATCAATGTTACAAGCGAACAATATAAGTTGGATAACTTCCCACACCTTTCTCCATAAAATGAGCATTTAAAAAATGTTCATTTTATGGGTCAGAAACCAGACTTTCACCCAGGGGACTGTTTTTTGTTTCACGTGTGATACAAAAAACCAACACTGGTTTATTTTTGTTATGTTATGAAAGTTACCTAAAGCTACTTAAAGGGGCAACAGCGGTCGTCTTATGTACCTGTGCTCACTCGCACAGACTTTGCTCGGTTTAAAAACTTGGTAGCCTATGACATTATAAGTCGCGGTGGATATTTTACAAGCAGGACCAGGTAAAGCAGCAGTGAACACACAGGGTGCAGATGTTGGTTTCGGTTGTTTGATAGACTGCGTCATTAACAAGCCCACAAGCGGCTCAGCTGCTGCTGTGATAACGAATCGTGGGTGGAAAAATACGGAAAATAAAACGAGTTCTGAGTGTTTTAGGCGACTTTATAAAACGTACTGCTGATGGAGAAAGTGGAGTAGACGGTGAGGGGGGAGACGGAGAGAGGCGGGGCAAGCCGGTGTGTTTAACTGAGGTGGAGGCCTCTTGTGGGTCTGAGTGGGGGGAGAAGAAAATTCTAAAGCCTTTCTGATGTTGACTGTGTTCTCACCCAAAGTCGATCTGATTCTCGTTTGGCCTGACGGTTTCAGCACATAAAACTTTATTGTTCGATGCTGTGTTGTGCTCGGAACCGGTGGGTTTATAGTGTTAGTGGACTCCATGTTGTTAGCTACGGTGTTGCTGCTGTGTGTAAGGTACAGATTCAGAAGGCAAGGGGCTCGGGAGCGCGCTTGCTGGAAAATCCTACCCAGAGTCTTCATTTAGAATTAGGCATACTGGCCGTCGAAAAACCCAGCAAGTGGACCGTTTTTAAGTGAGATTACAACCCCTTCATTCACAGGCAATAAAAAGTGTTTCAATTCAAAAAAACTACATATAGCCCCTTTAAATGACGCAAGTAATACCGATATTTTAACCCAAACCATGATCTTTTTCCTAAATCCTAAAAGTAATTGCGACGTTTCACAACGTTAACCACTAGATTTATTTTGACAGTCTAACCGGACGTTGTGTTGTTATTATTGTGGACCGCGGAGCCCTGCACGTGCACAAAACTACACTAAAGGGGTACCCAGAGCGTTAAAAGGCAATGCCAAGAGGTGTTGACCGAGCATCCATATGTGACGATTTGGGAGTGAGAAACCCTTCAGATGTGCTTCTCCTTTCTCTGATAGTAAAGATGTGGAGACTTGCCAGACAAGAAAATAACTCCCCACCCCTGAGAAGACAAGGTCAACCTATCAATCAGTCTTCTGAAGAGAATGATCTAATTAATAATCGAGTTTTAATTCATTCGGTTTGATTGTGGTGCCCCTTTGACAAGTGTTTGTTAAAGTAGTGTGTTCTCCCGCAGTCGATTCCCCTCCTTTCCTTCTCCACTCTCTCCATTCCGCTACAATGACAGAAATGTAATAGCATGGCTCTCAGCATGAGAGAGTGTGTGTGTGTGTGTGTGTCCAGCAGACCGACCATGTAGCCTAAACGACAGACAATCTTTATTCTAATGAAGAAGGTGCCAAGGTCAAACGGAGAGCAGGGTGATGAATGGAGAACATATACACACTTTCACACACACACACATCATGTGGCTCACACATTAATTGTGTAGCAGAGCTCCCAAACATTTTGCAAATGCTGGAGTGTGCTGTTCCCAGTCTCTCTCTCTCTCTCTCTCTCTCTGTCACAGACACACATTTAAAAAGGAGGCTTTCCCCTTGAGATGACATTAAACATTATTCTCACAACACATACTTAAACAAACCGTCACAGGAAATAAAATCTGTTCGCAGGTGAAAGAAAAACAGCAGCAGTCTTATAACACTTTAAGGCAGAAGTGTCACCAATGATCAATCAAGAGATTTTTCTTCCTGTAAATGATTAATAATCATGTGGTTTGGAATTTACATTTTCATCCTTGTGTTGTGTTGTGCAAGCAGGATATCAAAATACCAGCTACTAACTGTGACCGCTGCCCTTAAACCACCCAGCGCAGGTGGTTCACGTCTGTCTGCACGTTTAACTACAGCTGATTGATTGTCATTATTGTTTTGTGTGATTATTAATCATGCAAATTAACAATATTGACATGTTGTTGTGACCCTAACCCTATCCCAATTAATTATTCTGGGTTGAAAACTGACACCCAAACAAAAAGTCAAGTAATGAAAGAAGATCTAAATGTATTTATATATTTTAATATTTTTATAAAAACACAATAATAAAACACAGCTTTAAGGTAACACTACTTTGAAAAGTGAGCAACAAGTATAAACAATTATCAAAGGACAGATTTGATATAATTATTATAATAATATTAATATAATTAGAATTTACTAATAAATACAAAATCTTTTGTTTGGCTTACTAACTAGCAGACGTTCAAATTAAAAGTACACTTGTAAAGAAACAAAGTTATGTTTACATTTAGCATTTCACACTGAATGTGTTTGTTTCTTCCAATAATATTTGCTGATTTTGTATTTAAAATTTTGAAATCTTTATTGCCAGTGTGTGTGTGTGTGTGGGGGGTAAAACAGTGACCAGCTCATCCAAACATGGCTCCATAGCACCACAAGTGGCCAACATGTCACAGTGTACATTCAAAAGGAGAACAAACTAATGTGTTGTTCTAAAACAAAGTGTGTGTGTGTGTGTGTGCTTCAAGTTCTTCTCCAGGACCAGAACTTTTAAAATAAAAGTAAAATAAAAGGTGTAATTCTGTTGCTGCTCAACGCTTTGTGAGACGAGCTGTCGCTTGTTGTTTTGAAGGGAAACTCTGCAAACATGTTTACAGCCAACCTTGGCCTGACATTGGCTCGGCGCTCGTCAACTACTTTTATTTCTGTATGAAATTCCTGCTCATTTCTGTGCGTGTGTGTGTGTGTTAGCGTCAGGTTTCAGTCAGACAGCGTTCCTGGGAAGCTGAGGGAGTCTCAAGAGAGAAGAGATAGAGAGAGAGATAGAGAGACAAAGAGAGAGAGAGAGAGCGAGGGAGGGAGAGAAAGTTGGCGAGATGCTGCTGAGTCGTGTCTCTTTGTTCTAAAGCAGATATATCCCCGACTTTATCAAGACTGACAGAACAAACGCACAGGAAACAGCCTCCCACAGGACACATAATCCACACTCACACACACGCACACACACACACACACACACACAGATGAGAGAGACAGCAAACACACGAAGACACACAGAGGTTTGAAAGTGTGAACACACACACAAGAAAACTAAGAACATTTGAGAAAAGTGCAGTGACACACGTGAAAGTGAACACACAAACACACAGAGGTAGGAACAAGAGATACGTTACACACACACACACACATAACTTTGAAAATATGTGTGTGCACTTTTAGAGGACAAAAACACACACTAACTGCATCTACATACACACACGTAGATGCACAAAAACACACACACACGCTGACAAGAAACGCAAACATATACACACACGTTTCTATGACACACGTGACCACACATGAATGGATTACCTTGGACGAGAGCACACACACACACACACACACACACACACACACACACACACTGTACAAACACACAAAACACCACAGAAGCTGTGAGAGGGCACAGCTTTAGTTGCAGAAGTGACGGTTACAAACAAGGTCAAACAAAAACAAGACGTGATGAACAGAAAAAGAGGGAACGTGAATGCTATCAACTGTATTTGATTGTGTTTCAACCTACTTATTTAATTGGTAATTATTAGCACCTGTTTGGTGTAATTGTTAAATCATACCTGAGAATATCCCTACAAAATCTCTGACTTTGTGCAAGTGTACCTAGAAGAATTGAAGCAGTTTTGAAGGCAAAGTGTGGTCACACCAAATAGTGATTTGATTTTAAAAATTTTTTCACTCACTTTGCATTTTGTTACTTGATAAATAATAATCTATTAACATGTAAACATTTGAAAGCTCGGATGCAAATATGCAAAAATAATCAGGAGCGCAACATTTTGCTGCACCACAACTTTTATTTCAAGTTATTATTAGTTATTACTAAAACTCCAGATGTGAAGGAGCCCAGCCGCAGCTGTGATTTGTATAAAGTGCGGCTACATAAGAGCTGGTGTCTGTTTGTTTTGATGTGTTATGTACTTGTCTGGAAAGTAATGGAGCACACAAGTGTTTTCTGTAGCTGATACTTTTGTGCATTCATCTTGCACGAGGAAGACTGTGTGCGCAGAAATTTTTAACAAAAAGCTAAAAAAATAGATACTTAAAAACTAAAAAATAACAATATAGCCTAACAGCCTTCTTGATAAGTATTACCAGCTGTTTCAACCATATTTCAGTGGACTGGAGCTGCTGTGAGCATTTTGACTTTAGCGCCTAAGAAAGTGCTACAGATCCTTAGTAAACATCCCCATATGTCTAATGTCTGTTAGTTTTCTGTAGATCAAAGGTTAATTCAGCTTTCTTTTCACCACCGCAAAGTTCCTAGAGGTTTGTTTAAATCCCATCTGTCCGATGTTTACTTCTGCTCTTTGAGTTGAGTCATGTTTGGCATGTGGGGGGCAGAATGCATCACTCCTAAAACTGAAAAATGATGCAATCTGTCCCCCAGTGTCCGAATATCATTTGCTCCAGCTGTGGATTTCTCCAATTCGAATAATCTTGTAATCGGTCCCCATTATCTGAGATCAGCTGTGTAGTTTGTGCGCCCTAACGTCAACATGACAGCGGCATACCTGTCAAAATTGGGATTTGAAAAATAAGACAAATGTTCTAAAATCACAACTGCACTACAATAGAAGACCTTTTTGGCAGCTACTCCATCCCTCTCACATTCATTCATCGTTGAATCCTGCCGTACTTCTTCTTCCTTTTGTTTTATTGGCTGGTGCTGTTTGAGTAACTTTGCGTCATTAGATGTTACAGCTAATGTTCTATAGGGCTGCAACTAATGATTATTTTCATTATCGACTACTCTACCGATTAATCCACTAATCGTTTCGTCAATAAAATGTCAAGAAATTGTGAAAAAGGCTCATCGCAGTTTTCCAGAAGCCAGTCTTCAAATGGCTTTTTTTGTGCAACCAACAGGCCCAAACCTGAAGACTCTTCATTAACTATCATAAATAACAAATAACAACAACAATTCCTCAGATTTAAGAAGATGAAACCAGCAAATGTTTCACATTTTCTTATAAAAAAATGGATGAAATGATTAATCGAGTTTCAAAATAGTTTCAAAATAGTAAACTTTCTTTCGAACAACTAGTCAATTAACCCATCGCTAAGCCACGCTGCGAATACGCAGCTGGTCAATCACAGCGCAGTATAGGACTCGCTCTAACTGAGGTCCGACACTTTCATGACTGCGCTCCATTTTTCTCTAATGCAAAAAGAGTCGTTTTCTATCTTTCTTTTGCTGTATTTCCCCAAGATCTGGTCAAACGCTGTTCCTGGGTCACTTGTAATAGTTACAGCAGCTACCCAGAGAGGTTGAAAGTAGAAGTACGATTTATTCTCTTTCCAAAATCTAAAATAAATCCAGAAAATGTTGGCTGTGGATTGTTCCTAATGTAATGTTAGTTAGCTAACGCTAGCTAACTTCCTACTGAATGTAACGTAATAAAGCCCTGCTGTTCTGCTTTTAATGACCAGGACCTGTGTTGATCCTTAATATCGTTATATTTTGTCTCAATCGTCGGGCGATGCAGTGGTTCACTTGTACTGTGTGATCGATGGGCTTTAGCTTCTGAATGTAACGTTATAAAGTCCTGCTGTTCTGCTTTTTATTGACTGTAATGGTGAACAGAGGCCGACCCAGCTGTACAGGAACAGTGTTGATCGTTCATATCGTTGTCCTCTTTCTCAATAGTCAATAATACCGTAATAGGGTGTTCACTTTTACTGTGTGATCGGTAGCCTTTAGCTAATTTCTTTAGTTTGACAGCCTGAATAAAAGCTTCAAATGAATAATGCAACTGCAAAACTGTCTGCTTCTTTCTGAGATCGCATTTCCAAAAATATTTCTCCAGGGAGTGCAGTAATATACAGTGGCAGCGTCGTGCTAAAAGTCCTACAGGTCCGACAGGTTGTCAGACTTAGCAACAGTAACTAAGGGGTGTGGTTTAGCTAAGGGACAATAATCAACTAATCGTTGCAGCTCTAATCATACTGCCACCTGCTTCATCAGAGGGGAATGTAGCAAATTACTGTATTTTTGTTTTAAGAAAGGTTAAAAATACAGGAGATTTAGTGGAGATGTCCCCTCATCTTTGGTGAAAATTACATCTGTGCATACACACACAAACATGCAGAACAACATAGCAAACTATGTGAACACACCAAGACACACTTGAAAGAAATGATATGTGATGAAACACACACAGAGTCCCAGAGGACTTCAGCTCTCTACTTGTATAACGAGCTGCGACAAACGACAAAACGCGACATCAGGACGTCTGACCCAGGAAGTGTTCGACTCAACACATCCTGCCAGACACACACACACAGCGAGGCAGCGGCAGAGCTCTGCAGAGAGAAGAAAAGGGGAATCTCAGTCTACAAAGAAAGAAATATGTGTGTGTGTGAGAGATTTTCCTGAGCTGCAGGACGTTTCTTTTGGAGGATAAGGAGAGATTTTTGCTGTTTCAAAGTGTTTTTTTTCTTCTTTAAATGGATGAAGAAAGATTTGTCTTCCTTTACTTCTTTCTCCCTCTCTCTCCATCTCTCGGTTTCTTTTTCTTTCTTTGCGTGTCTGGAGGTCAGATTTTCCTCCATTGTGGATTATAGAAATAGATTTGATCTTTCTCAGTCAGTCATCCATTCATCCTTCCCTCTTTTTCTCCATTCATTTTTTTACCCCCTGAATGGGTTCAGGAAAGATTTGTATTTGGACAGATTTACTT
Source organism: Micropterus salmoides (assembly GCF_014851395.1). Classification (NCBI taxonomy): domain Eukaryota; kingdom Metazoa; phylum Chordata; class Actinopteri; order Centrarchiformes; family Centrarchidae; genus Micropterus; species Micropterus salmoides. The sequence continues at coordinate 18,216 of NW_024043262.1, read as the reverse complement.
TAAGTATTTAGCCAGATGACACCAGATCAGCATATTCGGATTTTCTGGATTAAGTTTAGTGGGTCACATCAATTTATTTTTATGTTCTCTTTTTTCTCTTTCTCCAATTTCTGAATTTATTCCTCTCTTATTTCATTCCTTGCTTTCTGCTTTCAATCCTTCTCCCCCTTTTAAATTTCTTCCTTCTCTCCTTTAATTTCCTTCATCCCTTTCTCTTACATATGGCCTTGCTTCCCTTCTTTCGTTTATTCTTTCAAGTCCTTCTTGTCCTTCCGTCTTTCCTTGCATCCTTGTTTTTTTACACCACCCTTTTGCTCCATCTTCATTTTCATCCTTCCTTTCATTTCCTCTTTCCTGCCTTTTATTTTATTCCCAACATCTTTCCTCACGTCCTTCTTTGCATTTTCTTCCGATCCTTTTTATTCCTTCTTTCCCTCTTTTTATAATTTGCCCATTTTCTTTCATTCCTTTGTTCCTACCTTCTTGTCTTGCTTCCTTCCTCCTAGGTATTACAGTAAGAAGGCTAAACGTATTTTCAGCACACAGATGTTTGCAGCAACAAATTACTTTACTTCTTTTCCAATCATTTATACATCCTTTCTTCCTCCTCTCCCTCTCTCTTCTTGGTCTTCCTACGTCTCTCTCTCTGGATGGAGGGAGGTTGGGAGCGTTAGCAGCACAGCGAGGATTGCAGCAACAATTACATGTGAAATTAGCCTCGCCTCATAGCCTGCAGTGTAATTCCAGCCTTCTGAGGCGTGGCAAAGTCATCTGTCTCTAATTAAAGATTCCCTCTCTCTACCTCCCTCCCTTTAGCTTCTCCAGATCTCTCTCTTCCCCTCTCTCTCTCTCTCTCTCTCTCTCTCGGGTTAGCATTCATCTTCTTTCATCCTTCTCTCTCTGGGGGAGAAGAGGGGAAAGCCGGAAAGGTGCGTTTCAAAACCTAATTCCTTGCAGGTCACAGTTTTTAGCAGGTAAAGCAAATTATTTCCGTCTTTTGATTTCATTTATAATCTCTTTCTTTTCTTCCTTCCTTTCCTTGTTCATTATTTTCATGTGTATTTCTTTATTCCCCCATATTTCCTGATTTTCTCTACTTTCTCCCTCAGTCTGCTAACATTAGACTGAAACATAAATACCTTTCAATCAGCAGTCAGAAGCTTGGACTCCAAACATATTGGACTTAATATCAACATTCAAAAACAAATATCCAACGTAGCACTAGTTCTGCAACAATTATGACACAGATTTCTATGTTTGCTTTCTTTGTTTACTTTAATCTGCAATCCATCATCCCCAAAATGTTGCAGCAGCTTTGTGAGCTTTGACCTCTGTATTACTGTCTGCTTTTAAAAATGTTGTGTTTTTCATTCATCCATTCATTCGACTCACTGACTATCGATGAAACAGCAATATGAAGGAAAATATTTTATGATAGTTGCAATGAAGACAAAATGAAGAAAGAAGAGAAAGACTGGAAAACAGACAGCGAGATCTCAGAGGATATAGGACTTAAGCCGTCTGTGTGTTTCTCGGGCATGACTCTCTACTGGAATATAACCCAAACCCTGCGTCGGTGTGTGTGTGTGTGTGTTCAGTCTCTTCTTGAGGTTGTGTACTTTCACTGTTGCCCTCAGGTTTTTAAGATGGAGAGAGACTGAGGACAGAAACACAGACGGTGAATCTACTGTACTTTGTTTCATTTCTCTGTCTCTCTCTCTGTGTTTCCATCACACAGACTCGTGTCTCTACAAGAGGATATCCTTTCCAGAAAAACAAGATCACAGGTCATATTTTTTCCAACTCTCAAACAACATTTTCAACACTTAAAAGTTATGTTTACATATAATATGCTTACATTGTCAATAGAACGCCCCTGACTAAAGTTACATTCACACTGTAGGCCTTAATGCTCAATTCAGATTTGTTTCCCAGATCCAATTTTTTTGATTGACTTAAAACGATTAAAAAGTGGCCACATACTCTTTTGACTGTCCTGCAGAACTTTTCAAAGTAAAAGCTCTCAATTCAACTCAAAATATAGCACTGCTGCAAAAAATGTGAGTAACTGTTGCCGTCATGATGCACCGGCCCCTATCAAATAATTTGTTCATTTATTTTTGCCTCTATCAAAATAATCAGGCCGCCAGTTGCCGACCACTGCTCTAGAGTGAGCTCGCATTTAAAAAAAACCCATCTGTATCTGATTTGGACCACATATGAAAGTTGCACAAACTGGAATAGATCAGATTTCATGTGACTTGGGCTGTTCACACTGTTGAAAAAATCAGATCTGAGTCACATATGAGAAAAAAAAATCATGCTGGGTCACTGTCCTGCAGTCTGAACACGGCCAAAATGTTGGACTTTGGTTTTCCTGGTTTAAAGAGTTAAACTGTGTTTATTTGGATAAATAAAGTTGAATTGTTTTATTTTGTCTCTCTGTATCAGTCTGTGTGTGTTTAAGTGTTAATCAGTTCAGAGTCTCTCCTTCTGGTTTGGACCAGTGAAAACACACTGCGTTTGTGTGTGTGTGTGTGTGTGTGTGTGTGTGTGTGTGTGGCGCCTCAGACAGAGCTCCTCTGTCGGTCCACACTGATTGGTTTTGGAATCCAGTTAATGAGCAGGTGTGTGTGTGTGCGTGTGTCTGCAGACCAGCGTTCCCTCGGAGCACCATGGGCTATTTGAAATGAGAATTTAGCGGCAGGGATGCGCACACACACACATTCCTGATAGCCACTGTAATTAGTTGGACTCCACTGGAACCCGCCACAGGGAGAGAGAGAAAGACATCTGTGATGACTTAATGCAATGAAATGTTTTCAAATGAAGTCTTGAATGAAATTCTTTGATTTGTCCCCAAGAAGCCACATGTTGTGTATCCCCTAATCTCTATAAATAGATATCTGCATATGAATGCAGAATCTGTAGGCAAGGGACAAGAGTTTGGTGTCGGAAGCGTTCTGGTTTCCTCCTCTCTAGTGCTCCACACCGGAGCCCCCCAGGGCTGTGTGCTCAGCTCCCCTCTCCTGTTCACGCTGTACACCCACAACTGCAACGCCCGACATGGAGACAACTCTGTTGTGAAGTACGTGGCTGACACCACCGTCATTGGCTGGATTTCAACAAATCTTCACATCCAGCTCGTCTTCACCAGAAAAAAACGGCCGTACGGGTCGATTATGCTGCAGCTTATTCTAATCCATATTTATGTTTTTCTTTAGGCTGTGACCTCTAGTAGCAGAAGAGGTCAGGTGATGTAGTATGAAGAGCGACAAAGTGCCTGTAAGGAGGTGGTGGGGTGGAAGGATGTGTCAAGTAAACTCTGGTTGATTGGGCCAAATCTGAAGGAATTCTTTCCAGGTACTCTGGAAATTTTGTGTTCACCATTAGTTCACCATTTTTATTCTACTTCATTCTCCACCTTATTTGTTTATTCACTTGCCTTGGCTACTTGAATCTGCCCCCTTTGCTTTCAGCTCTCTTTTCCTGTCACTTGCACAGACCGCAGATGCCTCTTTCTGTCTCTCTCTCCCTGTATGTGTCTGACTTTCTCCATAAGCAAGATATGTTTTAAAGTTGCCAAAAAGACAGAAGTCATCTTTTGGATGTCTCCATCCACGATTCTTTTTTACAGCAGCGGCTTGTTAACAGAGGTGGGGACTCGAGTTTGAGACTCGGACTCGAGTTTGAGACTCGGACTCGAGTCCGACTTAGGTTGCACACACAGTGACTTCAGACTCGCCTTGAGACTCGAGGTGCGGGACTCGTGAACGATGTTTATTTTTAGGAAACATCTTATGAGTTTGCTGTTACTCCCCTCCCTCCCTCCGTTATCTATAACCTGCCTACGTAACAGTATCAGCTGCACGCGGCCGCACCTGAGAGAGGACAACAAACAGCGGCAGCTGCTGAGCCATTCATCATAATTAACTTAAAATAACTTTGGCTTTAAAACTTCATACAACAAGACCCAAACAAAGAAGCACTGAACGCAAAATAGGTTAGTAACCTGAGGTTAGTAAACATGTTTAGCTCAGCATTGGCCATCTAACGTTAGCTTGAGTCTTGCTTTAGCTACGACCTACGGGAGGTTAACTCTGACTGTCGTTCGTTATGAAAAGATGAATGAGTGTTTGTTTGCTTGCCAAACTTGTGGTGGTCGATTAACGTAATCATTTACATCCCGCTGGCTGCCATCATGTTAATTATTACCGTTGGCTGCAAACAGGTTACAGTTTTATTGTTGATCACGTAACATTAGTTTTATTCAGTTATAATGTTACACTGGTTTGAGAGTCTGGGGATGTGTTGACTTACAGTAGTTTATAAGATGTCATTAATTGCATTGCACATTACATAGTTGTGCTCTGTAAGTGAAAAACATGTTACAGTTACAGAATCCCTTATAGCCATGCAGTTTTATAAGCAGCCTGGATTGAATGCAGCAGGTGATACAACATTCATTATAACCACGAGTGACTTGAGACTTGACTTGGACTCCAGCTCAGTGACTCGAGACTTGACTTGGACTCCAGCTCAAAGACTTGAGACTTGACTTGGACTCTTGCTCAGTGACTTGAGACTTGACTTGGACAATAGCTCAGTGACTTGAGACTTGACTTGGACTCTAGCTCAGAGACTTGAGACTTGACTTGGACTCTTGCTCAGTGACTTGAGACTTGACTTGGACAATAGCTCAGTGACTTGAGACTTGACTTTGACTCTAGCTCAGAGACTTGAGACTTGACTTGGACAATAGCTCAGTGACTTGAGACTTGACTTGGACTCTTGCTCAGTGACTTGAGACTTGATTTGGACTCTTGCTCAAAGACGTCGCCTTTGAAAATGAAACCAACATGGTTCTGAATGACACCTGCACTGGTGTGTTCACTGTTGCTTTACCTGGTCCGTGCTTGAACAAAAATCCACCGTGTTCTTGTCTTGTAACGTATTAAGACGTATGTCTCTGTCTTTCTCTGCAAAATGCTAAAATGTGCCACCAAATATACCTGAGCGGCCGTTCATTTACCTGGGCGGCCTGCCCAAGTAAAGTCTTTGTGTGGAAAACACTGACATAACGCCACCGCTATCGCAAGTGCAGACATACAACCCTATGGTGGCACTACAGGAAAAACAATGTTGATTTGATATGATTCATCTGTGTACCGTGACTGCTTGCTAATACACAGCTGATTCTGAACTGTGACTGATCAATCAGAGCATCTCTACTGCTTTTCTTTTCTATTCTTTTCTTTTGTAGTTTTTCCCCTGGCTGTTTCTCATTGTACTGTTTGTAATTCAAACTTTTACAAATACCAAATGTGTTTCCATACGATAAAGAGACATCAAATGTGGGCTTTCACTGTGTGTGTGTGTGTGTGTGTGTGTGTACATTATTCCCGTATTTAATGTGTCCCTCTGCATTTTTATAAGCTGTGCATGTGTGTGTGTTCATTCCTTTGTGTCACCGTCAAAATACTACCACGGTCAGTAAAATGCCACGCACACATACACATTACACTTCTGGGAAATGAGTGTTGGCTCCGCCCTCCTGTGGGACTCAGGGCCAGAACCTTGATCATCAATTGGCTGAACTACAGGGGCCTTGATGTGTGATTGGTTGACAGCACCTACAAGGTCTGATGCTTGTTTCATCTCCCTGTGGACCCTCAGCAGACTCACACACACACACACACACACACACTAACACAAAACCAGGCACACACACACACACCATCTGGATCCACACACCAAGGAAAGACAGATGAAACACACACTGAAGAAAAAGAGAATGAACAGAGCAGACACATTAAACAACATGCACACACGTAAAGGAACACACACAGAAACAGAGAAGAAAGGATGGACAGTCACACATGGGAAACACAAAGACAAAGCACACACACACACACACACACACAGTAATGCAATAATGTGAATAAACAATATGAAAAAGAGATAAAAAGAATAGAGAGACAGGAACAAACAGAAGTTCACTTAGATAAAACTAAATCAAACGCAACAGTTACTAGAGGAGCAATGCAAAGCCACAATTAGTATCTCTGATCTGATATTAATTACAAATAAATATCTATTCTGACTCAAAATGAGTTGGGCCTACATCAAATCATTATGCCTTACTCTGTGTCTACACTTGCCATGTAGTGAGAGCAGTATGTCAGCAGCACAGCAGCAGCAGCTTGTCTTCAGACATCTGTCTGAATTTACACGGGTTGCCTTTTACTGCATGGTCACCAGGCCTTGACATTAGCAGTCACTCTTACTAGCCGCTTTGGCGGGTGGCATTCACGGGGCTGCCCGCGAAAAGTCGAGGATTTGAGTTATCAGTTGAGGAAACCCCGAGACGATTTGCATGTTGTCAGTCCAATCAATGCACTTTTGTTTTTTGGCTGTGTCACTGTACACAGAGCGATGCAGGAGCAACAGCATGGCAGGCTGTTAACTTTATTAAACAGAGTCTCAAAATGACCACAAACTACTAAACTGACTGTGATGAAAACGGAGGGCAGCGTGAGGCCGGACAGCGACGCCGGACAGCGCAAGGCACTCCATTGTGTACTGGGATTTAATAACTTAAGTATGAGTAGGACGCACACTTTCTTACTTAAGTATCTTTGGAAAACCACCAGTGGCTGGTGAGCCAAAAAGTTAATGTCAAGCCCTGCGCATGACATAATCAACTGTTTTCTTTGACAGAATTGTTCTCCGCATGGCTAGAAATTACTTTTATGTGTAAAATCAGTGGAGCGCCCCTTGAAAAGAAAGCAAATTTGTCAGATGTGCAAGAAAAGGACGACTGAAAAACACATTTGAAACACATCCTGTATAGACACGACGTTCACGGCGGAGGTACGGATCGAGGTTAGTTAAGGTATCCTGTACACCTTTACATAAACCATCTTTAGTTGAATACAATATAGGTTTAGTAGTTGCTGCCTCTGCAGTAAAAGGAACTTTGAGAGTCTTTTAAAAGAAACATTTTTGTTTCAGATTTGTTTGTCCTTTCTAAGAGAAAAGTCAGGAACCCCAAAGTGAGTACGGCCCTCACATTTTTGTAAACATTTGATTAAATCTTTTCATGTGACAACACTGAAGAAATGACTCTTTGCTACAATGTAAAGTAGTGAGTGTGCAGCTTGTATAACAGTGTAAATTTGCTGTCCCCTCAAAATAACACATCACACAGCCATTAATGTCTAAACCGCTGGCAACATAAGTGAGCACACCCCTACGTGAAAATGTCCAAATTCAACATGTTTTCATCAGCATTTCTCTGCCACTCAGTTCTTTCAGCTCGGTTGTTGTGTTACTGTATCCTGTTCCTCTAAAGGCATTTAACTACACAAACTCAATCAAAATGCTGATGCCATAAAACCATACTTTACTTGCCAGGTAAACACAGCATGGAAAAGAAGTTAACACATGTGCAGAGACACTCACATGATGATTTTGACTGTTATCACCAGTTACATCAACCTCTCCCAGAGACCCATTATAGATATAGGAGTTTTGCTACTTGGCAGCAGATGAAGGTCTCAGGACGGCAGAAGCCTGGTCCCCTTCTTAAATTAATTAGAACTATGCAGTTGATGACCACACAGTGGGAAGATTTACAAATTATTTTGGCCTATGTTTACTGTTGTGATCGTGTGCTTGTAACACACACACACACACACACACACACACACATATCTCTATCAAAACACACAAACACAAACACTCCTCTCCTCCTTCCTCCCTCCTTTCCAAGGTTGATAAGTGCCTCCATCTAACATCACAATAAACAGTAGAGCCTCGGCCTGCCAAGCCTGCCTGCAGAAACAACTGTCAGCCCAGCTTTCCTTTTCCGGAGGACACACACAAAGAAACACACACAGGCAAAGACGCACACATAGACACCCGGCTTTCTCGCTCTATCTCGGTTGCACGCCACACACAAACACACACACACACCTCAGAAAAGAACAACTTTTGTTGGGCCCTGGAGTTGCTATGGTTACGGGGTCGAGTCCCCCCAGCATTTTCGTGGAGCACAGCGAGGTTCTTTAACGGTCACATGGAGAAAAAAAAAAAGAAACACTGAAAAAACAGGGGGTTTAGAGCTTTTTTTTTCAGCACACACACACACACACACACACACACACACACACACAGGCATGGTGAAATCTCCCAGCATGCATCTGTCCTGAAGTAGGCCCGTGTTCAAATGACTACATGATACTTCAAAACACAGAACATCTCACACATTTTAATGAGTGTTGGATAATGTTGCTTTCTGTTATAAATATCTTTTAACAAGTCAGGCCAACCGAGTATGAACATATAGACAGATGAGTAGGGTGGGGGATCGTTTGGATTTTTTTATGATTCCGGTGCCAACTCAGTTCTTTTAAAACGGTGCCTGAACCGATACTTAAAAACAAACAAACAAACAAAAACAAAAAAATATATATATATTTAAAATTATTTAAATTGAACAATACATATTTTAACAATTTAAATATAATTAAATATAAATACAAGTAAATACAAAAGACAACAAATTCACAATATATAAAACCTAAACCACCTAACGCAAATACAATAATATAACACTAAATACCAGTTACAGTACTGGCAGCAAAATTAATTTTGAGTTGGTATTCATATGCTGCAAACCAGCTTCAAACTTGTGTTATGATGTATTCGGCTAAGGCAGAAAGGGCTTTTTTTGTAATTACCGTGTTCTCCAGTGTTTCCATGAGGTCAGTGAACGTGTCATGGCTGTCAGTGAATGTCTGATATGTGTAGAAAGAAGCCTGCCAATCATTTATATTCCTAGCTGTGATTGGCAGAGAGTTAAGGGGGGGAGGGGGGTCCTGCTATGCTAACGATAGCCTGTATTGTTGCAGCATTAATAAAGACCGAGCAAAACCAGCTGTCTCGTAGCCTTTCACTGAGGGATGCTACGTTTGTACTACGGTGAATAGTGGCCCTGCTTCTTACATCCATTTCGGAGCACCTGAGGGAGAATATTTCAGTCCAGAGATTTAAGTGGCAGATTGGGAAACGGCCCCCCCACCACATCTTTAGTTTACTTGGTAAGTTTCGCTCAATTCCTGGATGCCTGTGGGATGATGATTATATTATTGGATCCCACTGACACTCAAAATATGAGCGAAAATAGCCTAATATTGCTGTTTAACTTCTGACTACACCAAATACCATTTATTAGTTTCTGACTCAGATGGAGGGAAAACTACTACTACAAAAACTACTCTATCACTGAACTCTCACACATGTAGGCTAGTCTATGTGATCTCCTTTTGATAACTAATGCAATAAATAATGTAATTTTTTTTTCACTTCCATTCACTGAGCCTCCCTTTAGGGAGGCCCACCTCACATTTTGAATACCCCTGGTTTAGGACACTGGTCCTCAATCTTTTTCATGTCAAGGACCCCTAAATTGACACAAATTAGTCCACGGACCAACATTACTAACTTATTGTTACCACAATAACTAACTTGCCTGGTTAAATAAAGGTTCAATTAAAAAAAAGGCCACCATCTGATAGGATTTTGGCTTTCAGATGTTTTGAACCGGTTCCATGTTAGCACCAGGTTTTGGTAACCAACCCTACAGAACCCTACTCCAAAATGTATTCATTCAGGTGAGGTAGGAACTCTGGATTTAAATGCAAGACGCAGAGTAAGTACATATCTTTAATCAAGTTACAGATAAAACACTGTATTTATGTTGAGGTGCGGTTGAAGAATCCACAAAAAGCTATAAACTGACCTTGAGTTTAGACTATTTTGCCAAACTACTGTTCCCAAGGTCAAGAAGGTCAAACATTTACAGTCAAACCACTGACGTTTTGGAAGCTTTAGTCTTCCAGGTAGCCATTGGCTTCAGTTTATTTGTATGAGTAGCAACAGTCAAGTGGTTTCATGTTTATATCTCTTGTTCTGTTTGTAATATCTAAAAGTGACTCGATAAAGCAAAGTTATCAATGTTTTGTAATCAGTTACTTTATATAAAATGCCTATAACAAGCCAGAGCTTCTTCATTTAGCTTAAATTTCCTCTGACAAACAATCCGTAACCTAAATCAGTGTTTCCCATAAATTAACGAGACCATGGCGGCCCGCCACAGTCTAATTTGCTCCGCCATAGTCTCAAAACGAACCGAAAATTGTTTTACACACTCATAATAACGTTTCACACATCTAACGGTGTGTTTTGCGGCGCTGCTGTAAGCTCTCACACTCACACACTTTGGCATCCGACTCGAGACAAACACTACGGTAACGTTAACCGTCTGTTTCTGTCACTCGTTTGTGAGAAGGCGATTAAGCTAGCCGCACCTACATTTGGAGTGCACACGTATTCCAGCCTTTGTGGTAACTGAAGCGGCCCAGAGCGAGCTGACAGGAAGGTTAGAGACTTTATCCTGTCAGTTTGTCTCTTTACAAAGACAAGTGCTGCAGTATGAGAGTCCTACCTGAAGAGAGGCTGTGAAGTCTTCATGTTACGCCGGACGAGAACCACATACAACATTATTTATCAAACCGGGTCGGACTGGATGAATTTAGCGTGTGGAGGAAACACATGTGACAACAACTGGTTTTCAAAATAAGGTGTCTATACAGGATGGAAATAAGATTAATTGCATTAGTTTCACAGAAAGTATAAAACTTGTTACATGTGTCCATTAAAAGTAAAAAAACAATGTTCGGGAAAATACTTATTCTATTTTCTATTCTTTGATTTAGGGTTGCTGGAAAAACTTTAAATACATTTGTTGACTTTTGTTGCTGCTTATGATTAAATAGTTTACTAGAGCACAACATTGTTCACGAGATTGCAAATTTCTTCATAGATAGCATCTTAATTTTGCACCAAATGAATGCATTTGGCATTGGAGTGCCCCTGTACCCCCCCGCCCACCATAGTCTCTAAAAATCCTGTGGGAAACACTGCCAACTATATTCCATTTAAAATGATATAAAACTGAAAAGAGCAGCAAATCCTCACATCTGAGAAGCTGAAAATGACAGAATAAATAAGTGTTAACTAATCCTTTCAGCAATAGTTTGTTTTTATCAGTAATGTTTGTAAAGATAGCAGTAAAACAGGCCTATATTTTCAAAAGGTTTTATTGGAAACACTAGAATACAAGTAAACAAAAGACAAACTATTAAATATGTAAGTAAATATACTTTGAGTTTATATGGGCATAAAACTGCTAAGATGGACGCAAGGACTTTTACTGTTATTGGAGTGTATTCACAGTGTGGCATGGCATCTTTTGTAAAAGTGGTGGTGTAAAATAAAGTAACAGACCCAACGAGTGAAACCTGAGTGATATATAAGATAAAAATAGGCACATATGAGCAGCTTACAGTACACAGCCCTGTCTATGTAACTCTCAGCGGTGGAGAGGGAGAGAAACAGTATAAGAAAGCGACCTTGGACCGGGCGAGGAGACGCTGTCGAGCTCCACATCAATATTTTATCAGGAGAGTTGACACATCAAAAAAAAAAGAAAAAAAAAAACAGAGAGAGAGAAGAAGGAGAAGAATGCCCAGAGATTCCAGAGTCATCTAAAATTCATGCATGCATCATCGCTGCCATGAATATTCATACGGAGATGAATATTTAAGTGCGACTCCTATGGAGAAATTAGGTTCATCTTTACACTTATCAATAATTCGCAGGCCAGGTGAGTCTCATCGGCCCCTAAATAAATCATGTCTGCACACACGAAAAGAAGAAGAAGAAGTTTGGACGAAGAGACAGAAAGAACAGAAAACAACACAAAGTTGCGTGTGTGTGTTGGCTCGCAGCAGTGCCTTCTGGGTAAGGAGAGAATGAGATTTTGGCGGTTGGCAGAGTGTGTGTGAGCAGCAGGGCAGTCTAAATATTACTATGTGCGTTTAACTTCTAACATTGCGTTTCCGCCACTGTAAACTCGCACGCTCAAACACTTTGGCATCCGACTTGAGACAACCACTTTTCTTTTGAGTTAACATTAACTAAGTGTTCGAACAGCGTTGAGAGTTTCCACTGTCACTCCTTGGTGAGAACGCAATCAAGCTAGCAGCTAAACTTGGAGTGCACAGGTATTAGAGCCTTTATGGTAAAAGCAGTTAAAAGTGGCAGAGCGAGCCGACAGGCAGGGTCATTTTCTCTCTTCACAAAGTGTTACAGTATGAGAGGACATTAAATCTTAATTAAACACAATACGAGCACAACATACAATAAAATGTTTCAAATTGCGTCGGACTTGGTGAATGGAGGATACACGTGTGATAAAGTCTGGTTTTCTAAATAAGATGTTAAAACAATGTACACAGTATGGAAATAAGATTAATTGACCCTTCGCTAAGCCACGCCCCCCTTAGTTACTGTTGCTAAGTCCGACAAACTGTTGGAACTGTTAAGACTTTTATCACGGTGCTGCCACTGTCTATTGCTGCACTGCCTGGGGAGATATTGTTGATATTGCAGATTTGTTGGCAAAACGATCTCAAAAAGAAGCAGACAGTTTTGCAGTTGTATTGTGCATTTGAAGGTTGTATTCAGGCTGTCAGACTGACTCTAACTGACTCAAATGGATGTGAAAAAAATGAAAGATAGAACAGCAGGGCTTTATTACGTTACATACATTACGTAGGAAGTTAGCTAGCGTTAGCTAACTAACATTACATTAGGAACAACCTAGAGCTCATATTTTTCTGGATTTGTTTTAGGTTTTGGAAGGAGAATAAATCGTACTTCTCCTTTCTGCCTCTCTCGGTAGCGACTGTAACTATTATAAGTGACCCAGGAACAGCGTTTCACTAGATCTTGGAGAAATACGGCAGAAAAAAGCTAGAAAACGACTCTTTTTGCATTAGAGTCAATGAAGTGCAGCCATGAAAGTGTCGGACCTCAGTTTAATGTGTCCATTAAAAGTAAAATAGATGTCAGGGAAATTACTTTCAAATTACTCTTTGATTAAGGGTTGCTGGAAAAACATTAAATAAATCAGTTGACTTTTATTGCTGTTTCATCACCATTTATATCTATTCAGTGTGTTTATTATCAAATTGTTTACTAGGCCTCAAAATTGTTAAAGAGTTCTTCATAGATCTAGCCTCTTTTTTGGCTTTTAAAGTGCACCAAATTAATGCACTTAACTTTAAAATGTACAAAGGGTCGATTTCCACCCACAATAGTATCACAAAATCCTGCTAAGCTTCTGTGAGAATTTTACCAAGAACGCACAGTTTTTAATACGGAAAATACATAAATATTTAGGGCTTGGGCGATTCATCAACATAGTCGACGTAATCGATTACGTAAATACATTGATTCCCGTTACGTGCATCGAAGGGTCGCTGCATCCGGTGCAAGCAGGGATACAAAACTGCGCCTTAGACTGTCTAAAGTTTGGGAGTATTAGACAGACTTTCAACAGCGTGCTGCTCTGTGAGCTCTGTGGATTGGAAATAGAACATAGAAAAGATATAAATTCAGGTATGATGTAGGTATGATGCAAATTAGCGACAACAGGCATAAACGAGAAACCAGGGCTTGCAAAAGGTTCCTAGGTACGTATCCAATATGCATAAACAGGCATCGGGGAAATATACATGCACTATCTTGGCTGCAGTCTGAAAGGAAGAGGTGTGATGCGAATTCGTGAAAATTGGCGTTGAGGGGTTAATCGAGTAACAGGCTACATTTTTTTTCTTTAGAATACACAAAATTAGTCATTAGATTAATCCACAAATATAATAAATAATCATTAGTTAGATCTATCGAGTTGAAAAATAATCGTTATGTGCAGCCCTATAAATATTTGCTAAATACTTTGATCAGGGGCCCTTCTGCGCCCGCGGGACGCCAAGTTGATGATCACTCCCATATGCCTGATAGTGTTACAGCTTTCATTTAGCTAACAAATGGCACCAAAGCAGCACTGGAAGCTACGTCTTGTTTGACATTGCATATAAAGTTAAACAAGCTTTTTCCCAGAACTTGACTCCTGAAAATTTGTGAACCAACAAATCTATTTTTTTACTGTCTTGTCTTTGATTTCTCTGTCAATGTGTGTGTGTGTGTGTGAAGGGCAGAAGAGGATGACTCAGATCTCTAATCGCAACACATGCTGTTCCTCTGTCTCATTTGGCTTCAGTGAAGTCATTACACAAACACACACCAACACACACCAACACACTCACGCACTTCTCTATGATATGGTTATGCGGGAGGCTATGGCTTGTAATCCCATTCTCCTTGGTAAGGATGAAGATAGGGTGTGCGTGTTTGTTTGTGTGTGTGATTGGCTGGAAAATGGGGATGGCGAGGTGGAGGGAGGAGTAAAGGGAGGGATGGGGGAGACAGACAAATTGATGGATGAATGAAATGTGGGAGGACGCCGTTTGTATCAGCTACCTCTCTACATATTTCTACGTTTTTGATTAACAGTCCTCAGGGCTGATGGGAGATTTGTGATACCACAGTTAAGCCAATGAGAAGAGAATCTGTGTTGTGCACTACAGTAACATTTCTCGACATAAAAACCACAAACAGAACAGAAGTGCCGATCACTCTCATTTCCTCACTGTATTTACCGTTTTCCTGCCTTCATGTGAGAACTGTATCACACACCGGACGAGCCGTACAGGCAGAAAACAAAGTACAGAGGCTGGGTTGTGCCAGCTCAGGTGAGAAAATGATTTAAAGCTGGGAAATAGGACATTGGTGTTTTCTGATGCAATACTGTTATATGAATGATGACGCACACCGCCGATGTGTTTCACCTTTCTGTGTTGCCAAATAAATACATTGCAAAACATGCTGTCTGTGTGTTTTGCAGAGACTGGAACAGTCTTGTTTTGGTTTGTTTATCTTGAAAATGGACATGTGGGCTGTATTTTAAACACTAGTAAACACGTCTGGTTCCAGACATCTGAATCGCAGCCCACATCTCCAGTTTTTTTTTCCTTCAGTGATTCAAACACGTCTGGTGCTGTGCTCACTCACTGATGGCTGTCCCCCTCCCCCCGTCCCCGGTTGGAGAAAGAATCAACCAATCAGAGCTTTGCAGGCAGGACTAAAAGGAGGACGGCATCTTCCTGCATAGGTAGCTAAGCTGGCTACCTCACAGCAAACAAAATGACGTTGTTGGGAAAGATATGTCACACAGACACAAGGTTTCCCAGTGAAGTTGCTTGGTACTTGGTAGATTTAATGCCTGATAGACCTGTATCAGTCAGACTCCTTTCTACCTGCTGACAGGCTGAATCCAAATGTCCAGACTTCAGCACAGTTACACACTAAATCCATTTGCCTTTAAGTTAAGGGCCCTCAAACTGACTTTCCACTCCGGGTACAGACATCTGATTACCCTTAAGCCATCGTAATATGGATGTGAGAATGATTTGACAACACGGACAAGATTTCAGCTGTGGTCGAATTCATGGCAACAACTGAGGTCTTAAGTGTTGTCTTAAAGCACATTTTATCCCCTCACGGCCCAGCGCCCTCGCAGACATCAAGTGATGAAGGACTTAAGACTCAAGGGGCTCAGTCCGATAGTTTGGAGGGTGGATATTTGGATCCAGACAATCCTCCAAGATGGTAAGAGGCATCAGCCACGTGGAGGAGGCAGAGAGAAAGAACCACCACAGAACGGTGACGATAATGTAAACCAGACTTTCTTTCATTCCTGTTTAAAAGGAAATACTTTCTGGTACTAGAAAGAAAGTTGTTGGATATATTTGTGTGTGTTGTGAGGTTCCTGAGTCACAGGGCCTTTCTCTATCTGCGTTCTTGTCTATACCTCTTGTGTTCTTGTGAAACGTCTTCTTTTGTGGCCTAAGTTCTGCCCCAATACACAAGTTCGCATTTTGGCAAATTCACAGAAGTGTTCTTAACATGCTCATTTTACCGACGACGCATCGGTTGGTAACTTGTGTGAACTTGACAGCACAGATATCCCAGCATTCATTTCAGCATTCAAGCGAGAGAGGCAGCAAGCAGCTGAGAGAGAGGCCGACAACAGAACGTACGTCATTAATACACTTCTGAGAAGTTTTGAGGCGAGAAATCAACCGTGTAGATTTTGATTATTGGCAGTTGTATGACTTGTTTATGGCAAATTAAAAAGTTTGCAAAGTTTTAAGCTAGTATCTTCATTATTATTACTATTTATTATTACTATTATTAATTTAGAAATTACATTGTTAGTGTACAGTAAAGTTGTAGTTATAGTACTTGCTTTTGATTTGCTTTTATTTTATATAATTCTTATTCATGCACCAGAATACCAAAGCAAATTCCTTGTAAGTTAAACCGTACTGGACAACAAACCGGTTGAACAATGCCGGCAAGAACACATCGTCTCAAACTGTCATTGCGAGTTAATTTTCCTAAGAAAGACTAGCAAGAATTTTGTTCCCCCAAGAACACAAGTCCATTCTTTGAATTCTTGGTTGGTAGAAACTCCCTCAGACAGACAGACTACAGAGCTCGTCTTACCTTAAAGAGGTGATGTCTCTGCTCCTCTGACATCATCAGCTGGTGGCTGTCCGTTACCATGGCATCCATGTCCATCAGCCAATCCCAGAGCTCCTGGTACTCTGCCTCAAACTCCTGCAGACTGAGGACAGTGAGAGAGATTATTAAGATGAATTATTGTTGTAATTCAATCTTTTTTTCCCTGTTATTCATTTTGCTGTGTCCTACATGTTCTACTTTCTGTTATTGTTTTTGTGTTATTGTAATATTGTTTTGTCCTGCGGCAATGAGAGACATATGCATCTTGTTATGTTGATAAAGAATGCGGCTGAGAGAGAGAGACTCTGACAGATAAAGGCAGACTAAGAGAAGGCAGAAAGCAGACAGAAAATCCGTTTTCAAGCTGCTGTTTTAACTGAAACTAAAATTTATTTACATCGACTGGCTTCTGACGTCGGACACAACTTCCTGTGATGCTCCTTCTGCGAGTTTTTACAGGTAAACCAAACATACAGCTGACAAAAAAGCAGTAATCAGATAATCAAAGGTTACTGCATTAGTGTCCGGTGGAGACGTGGTTTTGGTTTTGGTCTCTCCTTTGAAACACAAAATCAAGTCAAACTTTTCCACATGAATATTGAACAGCTTATTTTCAGTTCTACAGTGTCACAAGTCACTTTCGTACGTGTAGTTCAGTTCATTTGGTCAAGTTAGTTCCAGTCAGTCTTGTGTTCACTGTCTTTCATTGAACAGTTTTGGCGTTATCTTGTATCATCAGTGCTAAGGGAAAAGAAAGTGTTGACTGACAGCAAATCTTTACACCTTATGTGTTTATTTATCTTCTTCGCTGCCACAAAGAGCTCATACAGAAATAGGTGGTTATGAGGATTATTAAGGGGCCGGTATACTCCTTCAGAACTTCGTATCAGATGGTCAAACAGCTTCTCCCCACACCTTTCAGATGTCCAGTTAGAAAGAGTTGTGTCCGGCAATTTCTGTAACTTTGCAAAACCATCAACGCGGCGTTCACACCCACTTCACACCCTGGAGGTTGTCAAAGAGTGTGGAGGTGAGAAAGGAGCCAGGCTTTGAAATTCTCTCAACAACACGTATCCCTTAAGCCTATAGTTCACACTACACGATTTTTAGCTCGGCGACCGTCAGGCTGTGATCTGGGGTAAATCAGCGATCGATCGGCGGTCGGCAGTCGTTATGTGTGAACTACACAATGACGCATCAAAACGGCCATCTGCCAGATATCTAGCACGCCAAATATCTGGAAGAGTCGGCCGAATTGACATCCAGATCCAGCCAATGAGAGCAGACAGCTACTTTTTCTCTGCTAAACACTTTTTACTCCCCTCCAGCTCTCTGTAGCTCAGATGATCCTGCTACCTGGGTGTGCTAATTCATTTTTTCTCCATATAATTGCCATCTTTATAACAACAAACAACAGCTGTTTCCTGTGCAGGTTTGCGTCATTTCAGTTTCACATTTCACGTGACATAGGGTGTCCTTGTCAGCTCGCGTAGTGTGTGACCTCCTGTCACTGATCAGTCACCGATCAGTGTGAAGACTTCAGTCACATGACGGCAAGTTGTGTAGTTTGAGCGGAAAGGCCATCGGCCGACGCTAAAATTCGTGTAGTCTGCATGAGGCATTAGACTACAGTGGCAAGAAAAAGTTTGTAAGCCTTTT